>NW_027255285.1:0-25940 GCF_042242105.1 Pempheris klunzingeri | reverse complement strand
CTGTAAAAATCGTTTTACACATTGTGTGAATGTTAGTTTTTCTTTTTATTTATTTTTTTGTTTAAACTATTTTTATTATTAGAATTTTTCCTAATTCATATTTATATATTATCCTAAAATATTGCATAATAGTATTAAAAAGGTATCTCTTAAATTTATCTCATTTCTCTACACTATTTGTTGGATATATATCACGGTCTAACAGTTAGGTTGCCATGGTCGATACCTTGTCTCTATATCTTCAAAGAAAATGCATCCCCAAAATAAGTGGTTTGTTTAACACCTTTAAAGGGTACATTTTCGTATCAAAAATTTCATACCATACATTCACTGTTACTTTTCTGATAGCTTTACGTTTACTTGCATCTACAGTCATCTTAAAGTGACTAATTAGACTAGAATAAAAACAGATTTATCTTACCTTATCTTATCTAAGCCAATAAAACTCTTTTTAGCTCAGTATCAACCATCTCCCCTACTTGAATTACATTTAGAAAAATATAAATCTATATTATAGCATCGATAAAGCACGATACGCAATAAGCAATAGAATTGTAAGAATTATTTTAGATATGGTCGACAAATTTTAGTTAAATGTCCAATTTTATCAAAATATTAAAGCATTTTCGATGAAATTGCATAACTATAAAACACCACTTACCAACCTTTAGCAGTAGTACAAGCATTGATTTAATAAAACTAAGTTCATTATCATTTGCTACCATGTGGTCTTTGATCCAAACAGAAAACTAGTTTGCCTAAACATAGAAGTGTTGGTTCTTTCGAATCATTTGCTTTATAGAAAACTCAAGTATTTTTAGTGCACCCAATACTTTGGAAAATTTTTTTATGTAAATTGCCAAGTAATTTGTGATTTCGTGAATCACATAACATACAAAATATTTAGGAAATATATATTTACAATAATATAAGCACTATATTACATATTTGTAATTCAAACACACTGATTTTATCACCATAACCACTAATAATATCATATAACTTGTGTTTCAAATAGATAAATTGAGTCTAGATTGAATACAAAGTTCCCCAACTATTTTTAAAAAGTATTATTAGTTCTCTAAGAATATAGCTATTTCGTAGATATGAGACAACAATAATAGTAAAACTGTAGAATACCTTGATTCTTAAATAAGATTCTACCGACAAACAAATCTAAACTCCAGTACGAGAATTCGAACAGCATATTATCATTGTACAAATCTACACGATAGACGTGCCAATATGTAGACTCTTTGCGAGAGCTAATTGAGCTAACACAGTCAACTAATATAACGTGTAGTCTTCTATAATTTTGTATACTGAAGGAAAAATTCACGCTGTAAGGTATGATGACGTAACACTACGTTATATTATTACACACAAATAAGCATGCTGATGTAGTACAAAATTTGATGTACATTTAGTGCTATCATCTAAAATACATCTAACAGTAGGCTTTCATATTAATTATTAATGTTACGTAATAAAAAATTTAAATAAATTTTTCAAATTTTATTTAATATAGATTCTTGAAAATTTAGTGTTTTAATGCAGAATTAGTGACATTAAGAACTAATTTTTGTTTCGTATGTATTTTGTTAAATTATAAGTTAAAAACTTTATTTTTATAATACATTAAAAACTAAAATAATAAATATATTTATTTATATATATATATATGCTGATTTCGTAAATTTTAAGCCTAATTGATACCTGTTTTAGTAATGACATACCCTTATTTTCCAATATAACAATCTAATTTTATTCCAAATTTTACTGTATTTTCTCTCTTTTATTAGTGGCTAAATAGATAAAATTTACAAAAAACCAAACGCTTTACCTGATGACTTAGCTCACTTGCGATGATACAAAATATGTGACTGTAATATCCCGGGATTTATACTTATCTTATAACTAACTTTTTGACTATATATAGGTATATACATATGTATGAATATAAATAAATGTAAGCATTAAATGTACTAAATTATGCTATAGGTTAATAGATTTACAAAAAAACTATTTGACGTACTATTATTCGATTCACTCCGACATGATTTAGTTAGCACTAAAGTTTGATCTAAATTTAATATATTCATATTAGACTACCTGACTAATAAGGAGTACATACTAGAGAATTGAGTTCTCTTAAAAAATTTTATTATACCACAATATAAATTAAGTTTTTGATAAAATGTTATTTTCTGTATATAATTTTTTTTTAATTCTGCTTTGAGTTTTTCGCTATCCATAAATAAATAAATAGGCATTTTTTAGTTACTATTTTATGTTCAAGATGAATATATAATTCACCTTTTTACAGAATGTGAACTATTAGATTTTTTTAAATTTATTCGACACCTATATTACGCGATTGATCAGAAACTTTAGTTGCTTAGTTAGAGGTATTTTTCGTCAAATGAACTGAAGTTTTTAACAGAAAACAATAGTTTGTTAAAGTTGAAATTTTTAATTGTGAGTAACAAAACTTGAAATACCTTCATTTTTATATCTAGAGATTCACGGTGTCAAACGAGTATATGAAAAATTTAATTATTTATTTTTAGTCAACTAAAATTAAATATAAATAGATAGGCATAAAATTGGGTGCTAGTCTTTATCTTATACAGGGCATTCACAAGGGTTATAATCCTACTTAAAGAAACTAAAATCTACTATTAGCGAAATTCAGGTGTAAGCCATTAAACATTGAACTCTTTGGAAAAAAATAATTAATTAGAATATGTTTCTATTATAAATTTTTAAAAAAGAATGTTTTATTTCAATAATTAATTGCTTTTTACGAAAGGGTGAATCAAACAAAGAAGCTTTTACCTAATCAGTTAAAGTTATTAATATTACTGCTCAACTTTGTATTGTTATTTATGTCTACAGCCGTTAGATTTATGAACGCAATAGATATTTATATAGTGCAAAATGTATTCTTTTTGGATTTTTAAAGGAAATTCCATAGCACGAATATCATTATCTTTTCAAGGTAGCAAATTCACTCGATTTTATCGGAGTAAAAATACAATGGTTGTAGTATAAAACTGACCTGTGCTTTAATTCAGAATGAATGTTTCCCTTTAATATAATTTATTAAATATAACAATGTAATTAGGAACGGATCGAAAAAAATAGTCTGTCATTCGTTTCTTCATCTTCCTTCTAATTAGAACTGATTACAAAATTATAGTTTTTCCAAAGTATAATTTTGATAGTTTGTGACACACTTTACTAAATAATTTTAAAGACTATGTATAATTCGATATTGAATCAGTGAGGTAGAGAAATCAAGTACGAGAGAAAATTCATTTAAATTTCTGTGTTGTATAGCATCAAAGTCACTTTTTGAACTGCTTAGATCTTTAACCTAACACGAATAATAAAAACATTTAAAGCTATATAAATGAGGTTAAACTCAAATTATTTAGAAAAATATAAAACATATAAACTTATTAGGCTAACTTTAAAAGATTTTAAATGAATTATTCAATATTATCTACAAATTATGCAATCTATAGAGTTATTTGTAATAACACTAATTTAATTTCATGTTTTAGCAGTAAAATAAAACAGATTTTTATAAACTAGCTATTTTCAAAAGATCTTAAAACCATTTTACGCTGGTGTAAGCTAGGAATATAATTATATATATATATTTGAGATTAATCAGAAATAAAAATAAGCAGTTTGTTAAATAAATTGAGGCAAAATGGTTGTAAATAAAATGTAGGTGAGTTATACTTATTACAAATTTCAATATTGAATTCCTAGTAATATCAGTTTTTTTGCACGTACAAATTCTCAATTTCATTCTTAAAATAAATTTCACCATTATACTGATGGTGGTAATAAAATTACCATGAAAAAATGCTTTATAACAGTAGTGTATAAAAGAAATAATTTTAATAGATTCAATTTGCGCAAAGATATAGTAGGCGATACATCTTAATATGCGGATTTTAGATGACTTCTCATCAAAAGTAGTTCACAGTAATAAGGTTGTACTATGTAACCTTAATAATGATAATGTTATTTCGTAGCAATTTAAATATTTCTATAATAAGAAATGGTCAGTAGCGTATAATCACAACCTAATTATCTTTGCAAAGTGTTTAAATATGTGAAAAAAATCTACATTGCTTTTGTTAAACTTGGCTGTGCTACTAGAATATCAGCCTTACTACGATAGAATGTATAAGTGAGGAATCTATTCTTACCCTCACCGTATACCATATGATATATTCATTTTTTACCGATTAAAAAAAAGAATTACCTACGTAATATTAAAAACCATATAAAATTTTAATAGGCCTTTGTCTTAAAAAACAAATGGCAGATATGAACTTTACTAATTACAAAGAGCATACTCTTCAAATCTTAATCTCGAAATTTACAACATTAAAATATTACATAATTAACTTTAAGCATGTAGAATATTTCTTTAAAAAAAATCAAAATAAGTTTAAATGAACTCTTAGAATTGTTAGTATCTTAACAGTTGCTACCAAGTAGATAAATTTAAACGATAGATATACACTCTTATAATTCTATTTGAACTCTTTGTATTTGAGCGTATACGTCAATAGGTATATACTTGTTGTTACCTTAATCATTTTTGATTGATTATTTTTTTACGAAAAGATTTCTTCAAAAATTTTTATTTTCTGTTTACTTGTAGGAAAAAATTAAATTCGGCATTTTATTTTAAGAGTTTCGCGATGGAATTAATTAAGAAATAATATTTTTATCAAAGCACGTTTGGCTTCAATTTAATTTTTTTTTAATCTTTCATCAACCGTATTTGCCATAAAATTCCTTAAAACGATCGAATTACGACTTATCTATTCTGTATACTATAAAATATGATTTACATGGTTCCTAATATCTTAATAAACTATACTAAAGTTACGGTTTGTGTATCTAAAAATATACCTTTATTGGCAAAATTTTGCTATTAAAGCAGTATCTTTATGTGATATGCACCTTTAGATGTAAAGTTTTGTTCTCATAAAAACACTGCATCACTTATACGTTGTAAATACTCTTAGAACCGCCTCAAAACTATTATAATAATTTACTATGTAACTATTCAAAAACATCAAATTTTTACAGTTTTTAAATACAAATTCCTATGAAATTTAGACATATCTTTTGATGAATCCTTTTTTCTTAATAATCAGATGCTAGTGCTATTTAACTTGTTGAATCTTCGTATAAATATTACCGAGTAATTATTGTAAAATAAGGTCAACAAAATCTTAGCCTAACACTTACCACCATTAGTCTTCAAACGCATAGAAGATCTATTGAACATTATAATAAATTTCATTAATCTAAAAATTTCCTTTATACAAATAAAAATTACACTGCAGCTAATAAAAATAAAATGAATTATTTAGTAAAATGATTTAAATGAAGTATTAAATTTAATAAAATAAATTTAAAAATTAGAGAAAATAAAAATCCGTTTAGGATTATTAGTTCTACTGTTATAAATCTATAAATGAGACACCGTATTAATTTATACAAAAGAATAGAGTTATTTAAAATAACACTGTGTAAAAATCTCTTAAAAAGCTGTAAAAAGTTAAAATTTCAATTTTAGAGTTGTGTTTAAGGAAATATTTAATGATTTTATACTCATAGCATAGCTAATTTACTATGTTGTGATGTTAAATATTAATATAAAACATTAAATATGCCATTAATAAAATAAGCATCAAGTTTTAACATGTCAATAAATAAAGTAATTAGTTATTACTATTTATAATTTCCTTGTCCAGATTTTCAAATTATATTTTAAATTTTTTAGTGACACAAAAAGATATACTATAAAATACAAGTGACAAATTTGATAATTTCTTAACACTTTTCTTTAATTAATCGCTATTAGTATAATAGTTATATATATATATAAATTATAACAATTAGTCATTTTTTAGTTAAGGCAAGGTATATCTGCTTCTGGCATAAGAAAAGAAACAGTAATAAATTCGACAGTCTAATTAATATTATGTTATAAAGTTAATAATAATAATTAATTATGCAGTTGTATATATGTTACTGCATTTTTGATAAATTTCATTTCTTCTTCTATATCTTATATATCTATGAACCATAAAGGCACTAATACCTATAAGACATACGCATGCAACGGCAATTATTATATAGGTGTAATCTTTAATTTTGGCGCTTTTACCTTTTCCTTTACGGCGTTCACTGTCACCATATATGTCATTAGTATTGGTTGAGTTTCCGTCATCATTATTCTTCATGTTAGGATTTAAATTCTCAGTTTTCTTATCTATTTGTTCATTATCATCTGCTACATTTGTTATAACATGTATAGTTTTATTAATATTCTCGACATTTTTATTTATATCTGATATGAATGCATCATTAATGTCTTCATATGTAACTTCTGGTTTAATGGTATAATCAAGTATAAGAGGATTAAAATTATTGATCTTATCTATATTTTCTCTAAATTTCTTTTCAATTATTTTGTCTTCATCATTATTTTCTTTTAGAATTGTCGATGTTGATAATGATTCATCAATAATTAACTCATTCAACTCGTCTATTACCTTATTTATACTTTTTAAATTATTATTCACGTCTTCTGTTATAGCAGCACTTGTTCTATTATAATTATCATATTGTGTTCTGTAGGACACTGTTACATTGGTATAATATTTGTCATAATTGTTTTCTATCTGATCACATTCCTCAATAAAGTTACCATATCTTTCTCGTATGTTTGTGTAAGTATCTTGTATATCAATAGGTATCTCAAAAGTATGATTTTTAGTTGTTTCTATGAGTTTCATTAAATTATCATCATGTGATCTAATAATTTCTGCAATATTATCTCTTTTAGTTTTCAAACGTGCCATATCATTTATCTTATTTTGATTTGATTGGGTTTGTTTATTTTGCACAGCTGTATGCGCTGTTATTATTTTTGGCGAAATAGTGTTTTTCTCTTGTAATAAACTTTCTTTCATATTATTGTATTTGTTATATTTATCTCTTAATAAAGTGGCTATAGTTTTATAATTTGACATTTTTTTAAATAACTGCTGCTCATTTGTATCAAATATTTGATAACTATCTTTTATATTTTTTATGTGCTCGGTGAATTGAATGCTTCTATCTCTAACCGAATTATGATGATTTTCCGCAGATTCATTTACTTGATCTAACTTTTTAATAAAATCACTAAATTCATTTTTTTGTACCACAATTTTATCACTGATTGCTTTATACTGTTCATCCAAATAATCCTTATCTAAAATATCCTTATCAGATTTGATTCTTTCGATATATTGGCTTATTTCTGTAATTGATGATTTTATACTTTGATATGTATTTCTAATTTTTTTATATTCAATATTAGTAATTTTATCATTTTCAGTTTTCATTAAATCAGCTTGGGTCAATATTGATGCAATATATTCACAGTTATTTTCAGTTTGCTTTGAAAAATCTAATAGTTTGTTTGAAACTGTGGGTTCTTGAGTTAATTTATCATGTAACCTTTTATTTTCTACAATACTTCTTATTTCAAGAGATATTTTATCAGCATTGTCTGATGAGTTTTTATATTTTTCTTTATAATTCATACATATTGTATTATTGTTATTCATGTCATTTTCGAGATCAAGTAATTTTGACTTCATAATCCTATCCAGATTTTGAATATTATCAAATTTACCATCAATATTATTAGACTGAGTTTGTAGATTATGTTCTAATTCAGCTATTTGATCATTTGCTAATTTTAAAATTTTCTCTTTATAGATACTTCCAAGATAATTTGCTAAAACGTCAACATTAGATGAGCTTTGTTTTTCTAGGTTTACATGTCGGTCATTGAGATTATTACGTTTTATAATGTCACTATGGTTATTATAGATAAGAGGGGTCAGTGAAGTACCAATGTATGTATTCAACGAAGTAATACCATTTGAAATATTATCCAAATCAAATTCTTCAATGTATGATTGACAAGTGTGTATTTTATCAATTTCACTCATTTTGGTAGCTGTATCATGTGTTAACAATGGTGATGGTGTAGCACACTTATGGCCACTTAATATATTATAACAGCAATCAAAATTCGATATTACTGAACTGTGAATTGAATCTAAATTTAATAATTTTTGATTCAATGCAGAATTTAGCAGTTCAATCTGCTGATGATTAGTTTCTCTGTTACCATTTAGTGATTTTGTCAATCTTTCATTTTCAGACAACAAACCATCAAAGTCAGACTTTGAAAGATTGATTCTATTATACAATTCAGAGGACGGTCTTATGTCATATGTATTATCAATATTATATTTATTAATAGTGTTTGTAATATTACCAGTAAAGCATGATTTACCATCATTTATAGTAGAATTAAACCTAATCATACTATTAACAATCGCATCATAATTTTGCTCATTCAAGCTATTTATTGATTTAATATCTTCAAATAATTTAACCCGAAGTTTTGCTAATTTATCAACGTGAGTAATTACTTTATCTTTATTTCTTGAAAATATTTCTAATTGTGCTTTAGATTTATTCATATGGTTAGTGAACTTATTGTAGTTGGTATTAAACTGGTCCAAACTATTTACAATGTTATCATTAAGTCTATTTGTGTTATCTACAACTAATGAAAGTTGATCTAAATGATCTTTATGTTCATTTTTATATGATTGAATTTCGTTTTCAAAAAGTATAAATTTATTGGTAGCATTAATGTAGTCTATTTTAATTTGATTTTGTCTCGCATTTAATGTATTTATTTGTTCAGCAATTTGTTCAGTTGTTAAATCTTTATTTTTCAAAATACCAAGCTTTAGATTGGCTACTTCATCGTAATCTTGTTTATACTTTAAACATTTATTATACAACTCGTTCCTATTTAATAATTTAGTACTGAATGTTTTTTCTATGCTGTCAGTTTTTATGATATTATCTTCAATACTTTTTGTGTTGCCACCAATAATAATTTGTGTTTCTTGAATGTTTCTATTCAATGCAGTAAGCTGTGGTGTTACTATATCAATTAATAGTGATGTGTCCATATTTGCCGGATATAACGATTTTATATGATTATATTTTCTGTTAGCATCACTTGATGTAGTTAATGATTGCTTATATTTATTAATTTTTCCAGATATACTGTCATCGCGCGATGTTAATTTAATTGTTTCTAACGCTTCATTTTTATTTGCAACTGATAATTCTAAATCTTTTATATTTTGATCAGTTATACTTGCAAATTTTGACGACTCATAATATAAACCTTGTAAAAAGTTTTCTAGTTCGACTTGCATACCACCAGCGTCAGTATTAAGTTGATCAACAATATTATTATCAATGTGATGATTTTTGTAGTTGTAGTTGAGATTATTAATTGATGTAGTTATTTCATTAAATTTAACGATTTTAGTATCATAACTTTTATATACTTGATCATATTTTAATGAAGTCCTTTCACAGTGGTCAAGTTTATTATCAATAAGCGCTACGTCATTTAATGGAGTCGTGATTGTTGTATAGCATTCTGCCAAGTCAGTAGAAAATGGATTTAGCTCTTTAATCATTATATCATATAATGCCTTACCCGCATTAATAAATTCATTTAATTTATTTTGTACTATGTTATATTCAGATTTTGCTGACGCTAAAAAACCATTATATTCTCCAATAATAGTATCATAACGTTGTTTTATAGATTCAATTTTTTCTAAATATTTATTCCCGTTCAAACTGGTATTAATATCTACATTATAATTTTCTTTGTAAAGTTTTATGATCGAATCAACAGATGTTGTAAAATGATCATTGTTATATTTTAATACTTCATCACGTTTGATTTCAACTGGATTGGAAATCAAAGAATATTCGGATAATAGAATTCTCGACTTATCTGCTGATTTATCATTTTGATTATTCATGTTATTATGACTATCTGATATATATTGAAATATCCTGTCTTTGTTATCATTAATAGTTTTTATGAGGTTTAAGCATTGTGTATTTTTATTCTCTACCAACACTTTTTGGTTATCACGCCAAATGTTTAGTTGATCTAATTCACTATTCATCGTTTTTATTTCAGAAAGAAGATATCTCTCTTTGTTATCTATGTCAGTTGCATTATTTGATATATCAGTAATATTAGTTTCAATTAATTTTATTTGTTTTTCAACTTCATTTATATCATCTATGGTTCTAATTTGTGATAATCTTTCCATCGCGGTTCTTACTTTAGAATGGAAATCGCGTGGATGATCAGTATCTACGTCATTTACCAACTGTGATCTTAATTCAGCTTTTAACTTAAGATGTTTAATATGATTTTTTATACTATCAATTTCGTCATTAATTGATTTTTTGGTAACTTCAGTGTTTTTTCACTATAATAACTTGGCTTATTAAGCTACGTAATAATTCATAAATAACAGTATAATTTTTATATTTTAGATTCACATTATTCTGCTTCTGCTTCAAATCAGACATTAAATTATTCGCCAATTTACCTATCATTGGTGTTATGGATTTACCAAAATCACTTTCTAATTTATTATTTTCTATTGTTTCATTTTCCAGTTTTTCAAATAGTTGAACTGTTTTTACTTCAATATTATCATAATATACCTTACTCACATCATCAATTTTCAAATATAGATTGATAGTAGTATTTAAAAATGATTCTAAACGTTCTAAATATGGTTTCATTCTATCTTCACTTTCTGTCACAGCAGGTATATGATCATTTAAGTAAACTGTTTTATCCCTTTTGATCATATCTGGAAAATTTACCATATCCAATTTAACTTTATCATAATAGACTTTAATTTCTTCATAAGATTGCGATAATTTTGGTGAGTAATAACTGATAAATTGCTGTGCTGTATTAAGAGATGTTTTAAATTGTTTTAAGCTATTGTAATTATTTCTAAGATAATCTCTAGTAGTTTCGTATTCATGTTCAATTTTTTTAGTCAATCTATTCATTTCAATATGTTTTTTGAACAACACATCACTATGACCATGTGCATTCAGCAATTTTCTCAGTTCAACTTCATGACCTCTTTTTATGCTAGTTAGATTCAAATAACTGTTAAAAGACCTTTCATAGTCGAGTAATTCCTTACTAATCCTTTTTTTTGAATCGCTTAATTGTAACAGTGCCTTTATAACATTTGAACTTTGTTCAATATTATTAAAATCCGATAATTTAGCTCCAAAAGTATTTTTGTTTCTTTGCATTTTAAAAATTGAATTGCTTTTGTATATATATCTAGCATAATCACTGTATAGATTGTGAGCATTCTTATACATATCTGAATAAATTTTTTTACCATCAACAATAAGTTTATTAGTAATTGAAAGTATATCTTTATTATACTGTGTGTATACTTGCTCATCTAAAAGTGTTATATCGCCTAAAGTACGCATCATGTTTTGTATATCAGTATCAATTTTATAATTAAATGAAGTATAGTTTTCCAATAATGGTATGTAATAACTTCTACATAGAGTGTCAAGGTTTTCTTTTATTTCTTTGGTTGTTGTTTCCCATTCCTCATTTATTTTATACAAAGAATCAATCTTTTCGTTATAATCATCATTAAGTTGTACATATCCCTCATATTTCTTATAAAGTCGATTCATTGAATCAATCTCTTTGTTTACTGCTACTTTTATTTGATTTCCATCCATTATCCTATATATGTCATAATCCCGAGAATTTAATCTACCACCATTCAAATTCATTTTATTACATATACTTTCTGTATATTCCATTCTTTGCAAATGATCATTAACAAATAAATGTTTGATAGCTAAATAATGTTTTTCGTTTTCAATAATTTTCAATAATGAGTCATATTTTGGGATTATTTGGCTTATTGAATCAAACGTAACAGAAATATCATTTATTTTTTGTAAAAAATTGTATGCTTTTAAAGTATCATTCATCCTATTCCATAATGATATAATACTTTCTTGTTTAAAGTAATCTAATTCATCGTAAAATCCAGATATTGAGGATGTTTTTATTTTTTCAATCATTCCCATACATATTGCATGATCATTATTATAAGTGTCATATATTTTTTTTAAACTCTTTTCAGCATCTCCATATCTATTCCATACAGACATTTTTGCCCCAACTGTCTCTTTGAATAATTCAACGTCTATATTGTTATAATTCATACATATATTTGTCAAAAAATTCGAATCTGAGCTTGGTTTCCTTCTTCTCTGACACAGTACATTATTATTTAGTTCAAATACATCCAAAGAAAACAATAAAAGCCATAAAAGGAGTACTAAACATTATTTAGACAAGTATATGAAATATATCATACTTTTATCTATTTCCATTTCTATATTCTTTATTTAAGCTATACTTAACCAGATATCTAATCGTTCTCTGCGGATTTATCGATCCTTATATTTAATATGTATATGATATAATTAGTTGACCAGCTATTGTTTATATCAAATTATAATATAATTGATGGTTCACTTGATACCAATATAAATAACCATAATGTAAATAATGAATGAATCTTTGAATTAAACACATGATATAATCTGTAATTCATATTTTTTTATATGATATAATTGATTGAGAATTTACCGTATATATTAAATAAATAATATAATTGATTTAGAACGTACTATTCATATAATATTTATAATCCATAAACTTTTTATTTGTTAGATTAATGTTAAATAGAATGCGCATTTCTTTATTTCTTACATAAAAGGGCGATTAACTAGAAAACGATATATGTTTAAGTTAAACATAAATAACACATGTATACAATTTTCATCTCAGATATTAAACATTTATATCCAAATCGTGTTGTGCGCATGCGTGCTAGTTGAGTTATAAAATTATTGATAATGAATTTATACCGTACTTATGAAACATTATCTTTGATATAATTTACATGCGTAGTTTTGATTCATATCAATGTCGATTTTTTTTAGGGAGGATACATTTAAGAAAATAAAACTACTATTTTAATTAACTGTATTTATATTTTTTAACGGTGTAATATACCTATATAATCATTATTTGTCTTATTATCTGAATAAAAAATAATTATATAAATGACCATAGTGCGTATGAATATGATTTTACTTCCCTTAGTTCAGCGTAGAGATTAACAGAGATGTTTAGCACCATTAGGTAGATTGTTTCTCTTCATCTTATAAAGTCTTAATATTTTGATTATATTAATAAAAAATTAACACTAGTTTGATCATATAAGTCATATAGTCCGTGATAAATGCTCTTGCAGATTCGTCGAAATGTACGTTTAGAAAAGTTTTCACATCAGTACCTTCGAATTATACATTAATATTTATTTCTATTTTTAAGTCATTATATAAATGATTTTGTATAAAGCTAACTCACTAGGTTCCAAAAAGCAATATATTCACCTTCACAAGTAGATATTGCACCATATTTCTTTCTACTTAAGTTTCAAGAAGTGGAATTATCACCTTGAGCATTTCAATAGAAAAAGAGTTTCTAAAATTTTTATGTATTTTGCTAAATACCTATTTTGAATATTAATTACTATATGATCTAATATTCCATGCAGGATTGTAATTAAACTAGAAGTTTGACATCAATTATGGTTATCTTAGTATTATCTTTTCACCAGTAATATACAGCTGTACAAAAAAAGTAACTTAAGGGCTTAAGTACTAGACCACATAGAACAATCATAGTTTTTGATATAGGTCGGTTACGAAATTTGCCCATTTACTTTTATTTCTTAATAATAAATGTTCATCTATTGTGATACAGATAAACGTTTAAATTTTAAGCATTATCTTAGGCTAGACGTTGCTGTAATTTATATATTTGCATGTCAGATTTTTAAGAAAACTTTTCCATTTTGCCATATTCAATCATGAACCAAAATTCATTAATGATTCATTTGAAATTAATTTCAAGAAAAATGTTACATCACCTTTATCATCAATATTGGAGTTTAGTTAACGGTTTTTTTACTTCATGGATTGTTTTAAACTTTTATAAGATATTGGATCTTTATTAGTCAATAATTTTAAAAGATAGATTTTCCCATTACTCTTGTAGATTAGTAAGTAAAAAAGAATTGTCGATCTTGAATTGTTAGACAGTAGGTGACGGATGGGGAAACCTAAATGCTAATATAGAGTAAGGTACCCACCAGCTGTAGTTACACTCGCATACGCAGATTTATATTGAGTAGTTTTCGTAAGATTTTATTCTCAATATTCAAAATAATTGCTCATTAATTCAAATAAATAAAAAAAGTCTAAACAGGTGATTTTTAATATATCAAATTTTTCTAAATAAAAAATTATTAAATAAGTCGATGCTTGAGACTGCCTGTGATTTTTTATTGTATTAATTTCTCTTTTTTAATTTCAAAAAAAAGGAAATTTCAGATCTGTAATATCAAAAAAAGTGATGGATTATATTTTATGAAAAAAGTTTCTGATTTGTTGAAAATTTTCAAAAGTTTCGGTAATAGAAACATCGTTTTCTTCTATAGATTCTTCGTCCGACTCACTTTTATTGGTATTTTAAAACTTTGTTCCCATAGTTTCGCCAGTCAGTGTAGTTGGTTGGCTGATTACTATAATTTTTAACTCTTAGAAAACTTCATCTTCACATTCGGAATATAATCCATAAGCAGTAAAATTTTCAATTATGAAAAATGCTTTTTGAAAACAGTTTTTTATTGTATCCATAGCCACGAGATCCCACGATTTTTGTGTATTGGCCATTGCATGTGAAACATCTGGCAATTTTACTGATTGACAGCCAATTTCAATTCGTGAAATTAAGTTATTCACTAATATGCTTTTATAAAAGCATTTAAAAATAATAATAATTCCCTAGTCTTATCTTTAAAGCACACATGTTGTATTTGTTATAAATAACATTAGAAGAATTTTTGAAAGGCTTAAACTCAGATGGACTAGACAGTTATCAATAAATAAAATTACTTTTCGTATGGTAATATAAAGTTCTTAATTCCACTGAATTAAATAATTAGTGAAGATCTTATATGTCGTCCAAGGTTTTGAGTACGATTTGTAGATTGTAGGAAATACTTTGACTCCGTTAAAGCATTGCGGGGCTTGGCATATTTCCATATAATTAAATGAGTGCGTTTTTTTCTAGTCATAGAGTAAATTAGAGCTATAGTAATTCGTTTTTTAGAAATTTTTATTCCATTCTTGTTTTATTTATTTGAAAAAGCATAACCATGCCCAAACTTTAGATCAGCATTAAAATAAGAAAATTATTTTACTATTTCTTAATTGGTAAAAAAGAGCTGTTTCATCCAAATTAAAAGCATCATCAGGACTCCCGCTTTTTTAAATATTTCTTAGGTGCCATTTCTACTCGTAACTAACTAGTAAATACACGCTACCTGACTCAGCACAAAATTTATTTCTATTTAAACCAGTTCGATATCAAAATCCTCGAAATCAATCACATAATAATTCTGATGTTTCACCAAACTTTTTGTTCTTAAAACAAGATGCTTTTTGGTATAATATCGTCAGACGACATCTCAATAACATGGGCTCTCATCTGTTCAATCCAACTTTTAATTTGTTGGTTCCCCTCAATATACTTTACTTTTTTAACGTTTTTCGATTTGCTTCTGTTAATCGTACAGAATTAGCTGTTATAATTTTATTGATTAAAATCCGACTCAATAATGATAAAGACTTTGTGTTATAGTGTTTCATTGTTTTGACTTTCGATCGTTTTTCGTTTATAATTGATTTATAATATTGTATACTTTAAGGCTATTTAGAAAGATAACGAAACAGCTTTTGATATTTTAAGTGCCCACACACATAATTGGTACCAAAATTCTACTAACTAGTTGGGCACAAACTATCAGGCGCCCATTACCAGTATTTTGCTTATTTCTGACAAATAATAATCAATAACATAACGTTCGATATTATATATTGCTTACTGTGTTTTTGTTAAAGAACAATATAAATTTATTATCGATTTTACAAACTTAAAATCAAAAAAATTGAAAAGATGCCCACGACCCGTCCACCTAATGTAAATCAATATTATTTCTTTAAGTTGAAATTTTATTCTGTCAAATTTTCAGCATTTATTTAATTTATATACTGATGTATAGAGATACTAAGCAAAATATTACCCTATTTAATTATTTAGAGCATGGCCTCTAATTTCGGACTGGCTAAAATCCATAGAGATTGCTAAAGAGCTCCAAGATAATCATTGCTTCTACAATAAAAATTTTTCTGAAAGTTTCCTTGTAATCTAAACCATTCACAAATACACGTATGTTGCATAACTAGCTTTATTTGAAATTAGATTAGTTTCTATCCATATGAAATATAGTTAAAAACCAGATATTATTTAAAATTTAAAAAATATAATAAGCAATTTTTCTTTACTAAATATTATCTAATATTTATGATAATAAAATCCAGGCCTGATTATAACGTGTAAGATCTTTTTAAATCCACAGGTTTGAGTTGAAGAAAACATTATGCAATCATTTTTATTGGTATTTCATCTTTAGTAATTAAAAATACAGTTTTGTATAGTACAAAATGAAAGGTATGGACATATTAATCACTAGCTGTTTACAAGAATCCGTTCAAGCTTTGGTTGTCCTTGATACTTCATTCAAAATTAAATGATATCCGTACAATAGCAACCAAGTAATAATTATAACAAAATCCGTGATTATCAGCTCCAATTACTTCAAAAACCTTTGTTAAAAATTTGTGCATTCATAGTGTCAAGAAAATTCCCGTGTTATCTTATCACAAGGGCAGTTCTCAAAGTTGAATTTATACTTAGGGGATAACTTTTTAATTATTCAAAAGTCAAAATTTACTTTCACAAAAATTTAATGCCAAAAAATTATATTATGACCTTATAATTATCTATCATTTGGGATCTGATGCATGAAAAATATAAATATTGAAGGTCACTATGTTACAATTATTGCAGCTATAGTGAAGTTGCAGATTCTAGTGACAAAATTTTCACAATTGATATGTACGTTTTTTGAAAATGCTGTACATATGATACACATTAAAAAAGGTTTGACAAAAGAGCTATAAAATATTGATTCAATGAAGAAAATTTTTTTATTTATCGTTAAATACTTAACGAATTATTTAATAAGTATACTATATCCGATATGCTATCCATGCTGATTCCTTGATTTATAATTCATCTATCCCTAGTAAACTTAGATGCTTGTATTGAATTTTGAAAAAATATGTTTAGTTACCTTATATATTTAGAATAACTAAAATATTCTTAATACGAATAAAACCTTGTAGAACCTAACATTTTGTATAAAAAATTTATATCCTAAACTTCCATATTATAAAATAAGGACATTTATTTTCCGGTAAAGACCCATAATTTTGAATATGCATGCCCTATAGTATAATAAATTTACGTGTTAGATTATGTATTTGTCATGATGTGCATGTTCCTCTAATTAAAATCATCTAATTTTTGAAACGAAATAGCACCAAAAAACACTCTGATTCATATTTCTATTAGTATTTATCACTTTATTACTATTAAATTTATATGATAAAACATTATTATTTTAATTATTTCTTCTGTTTTCACATAAATTACAAAATATGTCAAAGTGGTTAATTTTTTTGGAAAGTGATTATTCCATTAACTATAGTAATATAAAGACATGTAAATAATGAAAAAAACTAACTTTGGTAATTTAGGATATATATATTTTGTCCACTTAATTTGTTTGCTAATTTTATCGTGGAAATTTTTTATTGCGAGCATATTCGGGAATTTTATAAGTATTCAATGAGGGGCCATTAACATTTAATTTTTCTAGTGTTAAAAATTATAAATTATAATTAACTCTGCATCGTTATAAACTAGATTTTAATTTGAAAAAAAAACATTTTTATAGAAAACTGTGTATTAATGAGATTAAATTGAATATATGCCAATATATTTATTGACTTTTGTTATAATAGACCTTAAATCATATTCATTTAGTACGTTTCATAATCAGTTATTTATATTAAGTCTATAGTAATATAGATTTGAATAAACAAATATAATAAGAATTAGAAATTTGCGTAAACTAATTATATTTAGTCTTGTGTAGTCGGTTTCCGATAGCCACTTTACAGGAGTGTGGTGTTCATGGATACAAATTATTTATTTAATGTTTTTTTAGGTTATAATTGTGTCACCGATTTTTGATCAATACTAAATCTTGATTTAATATTTAGTAAGAACATTTTGTACATACTACTTAGATATTAGCTACTAAACTACTCTTCTGAAAGTGGTGATGCTTGTGTTATAAGATTACTTTCATACATGATCACCACTTGGTGTCTGGAAACTTTCACGGGGCATATATCCGAAATTGTATTTATAATTTATAATTATTTTAATGCTGCATATCCGTTCGTCTTTGATTTCTACTTTGATGCTTAGTAAAAATTCCGTACGTTAGGTATTGTTTGATATTAGGAAACTAATTTTACTTTCATAGCTCTATTATTATTATGAATGCGAATATTTGATATCTTTTTGTTATGGTTGAATCCTAATACTTTGAATTTATTTTCATTAATACCATGGATGCAATCGTTAAGATATTCTTTTTTGTATAATAGTTATTTCTGGTTTTATGCAGTCAATAAATGCGCTTTAAGTTCTAGTATTTTTATTTTACGCAATATTTTCTTCATGAAATTAAGTTTAGTACCCTTTAATCAAAGTTTAATTTCTATAAAAAAAGTTAATTTGATTAACTAATGTCAATTATTTTTAATTACAAATTTTCATAGTAATAAAGTTGTTTGATATAAATGACTTACCTCAGAAACAAAACATTCTAGTCTTATTTTATATAATTGTAGATATTAATCAGATAGAACTGTAGGGTAAAGGTATAAAGGTAAGCTTAAAAATACTCCATATATTTTTCATCAGGTTTTCTTTTGATACATTACGATGCTTTGCTAGTAATGTTATTTCGCTTTTGCTTGATTTTAAGTTATTTTTTAATTTTAAATATTTTTAGATAAAGTAATCACAGAATTTTAGTTTTTATAAAATTATTGCCTGCAAGTACACTCAATAGTCTTTAGAAATGTTCACCCGTTTCATTAAGCTCTTTAGTTTTCATAAGGTAGATATTGCTTAAGAATTTACTTTTCTAAGGTACATACGTAAAATTTTTAGATTATTTTTTGTTATCAAAATGTATTTTTTTCTATCTAGATATAATATAACTTATAAACTTGAGATATTTCTTAGTGTAGTTACAACTGATAATTAAAAAAAAATATAATCTAAATAATAGCCACTCTTACTGATTGAATGTGCTTCTTAATATCTTATTAATGTAAATTTTATGGTTTTTGTATGTTTCTGAATTAAGTTGTTGATTGTGATCAATAAAAAAGTTTACGTAAGTACTCAAAATCTAAAGTACTAAAAAATAATTTACCTAGTGGAATTAGGTATAATTAGCATCGATTTAGGATAAATTAGGGTATTTTTGTTTATCTTAGGAACAGAATGATAATTGGTTTCAACTATCTAACATTAAGACAGTAATAAGAAAATGCTCAGTAAAATTTTTAATTTCTATATAACTTGAATACAGTTTATATATCATTTCCTGTAGTAAATCTAACCAGTTTAAATTCTATATCATAATACTCTGTAGTAAAATTTAATGTTTTCTAATAATCTTAATCATATATTAGGTCAAATATATAAATAGTTTTAAGAATCAAAAATTAAACGTAAAGAAATATTCGTAAATTGCAATAGAAAGGTGCTGGAAGTAACGATAAACGTATATTAAAAGTATAGTATGGCGACATATAGTGCGTACTTAAATTTTTTTTAGTTATGAGGTAAACTCCTGGCGCAGCTTATTAAGCTTTGAAATTCAAATTGGTCAAACTTGCTTCTTAAACGCTGTAAGCACCGCAGTGTATTTTTTTGGTCATAATCCAACCACACACCAGCTCCGACCTATTATTATTTTTTATTATTCTTTATCATTCTGCGGTAGCGTAGGCGTTTAATCCACTAAAAATAAACATCCTCATTTTCAACGAACGCCACTCCTACCCTATCCATCTATTTCACATTGACTCTATCGAATTTACTCCTAGTGCATTATACCAGTACTTAATTTCTTCTTCACGCCCACAAGCATGTAGTTTAATTATTTTTACAGAAACATACAATTACCATAGTGTTCCTACTAACTTTTGATTAAGGGATACGATGGACCAGAAACTTGGGGCGGCACTAGGACCCGAACCCATGACTTCAGGGTTAGCGAGCTAAGCCATCTGTCTGCTTCTTAGCGTATTTAGATTATCAGGTAAATTATACTTAAAAATTCCCAAGTCAATTATTTACTGATCATGTGTGTTAGGGCTAGTTTGTTTATTACTGTGTGATTTTAAACCACAAAGAAGAAATTCATACAAAGTTCATTTTAGAAGGAACATTTAATTTATATGGTAAGAATAAGATATCACATCAACTTTTTAATATGAAACGACATTTAACATATATGCTTGTACATCCAATTACCATACTAGTGTTTCCGAGTCATTAGATTCAGTTTTTTAACAAAATATGGAATTTATTATTACAAACGTCTAAATTAAACCCATAAAATTGCTCATTATGGGAACTGTGATATGGGAACGAAATGACGGGCATATTGTGTTTAGCTAATTATTAATAAATTAATAAAATTTATGTAATAACAAGTATTACATAAACATCTATAAAGCGTTGTTTATTATTTTGAAATGGCCATAAATATTTGAAAGTATGAATTTTATATGTGTTTTAAAGAGAAAACGCATATAAAATACATTAAAAGATAATTTTAAATAAAAAAAAATAGTATAAGATTTTTTCAGCGATAGACAATTTATTATAAAGTCATAATAATTATAAATAGATAAAATGAAAAAACATTATTTTAGAAAATAATTTTTGCCAGTAGCCCTGAAATTAAATGATAATGTAAAGCAATATATATATAAATATTTGTAATAACATTGTCATCCAGTCAAAAGATTATTTTTAAAAAATTTAGTAAGATAGCATAATTTCTTTTAATCCATCAAAAATAATTTTATAAAATGTAAACAAACAAGTGGCACTATGTTAGTGACATAAGCCGTGATCCTGTGAGTTTGATTTTTTGTCACAACCAAATTTAATATCTCGGAGTTTTAGATCTACTAAAGCTAAAAGTTAATGAAATAAATTTATTAATAATAACTTCATCACAAATTACCATTTATCCTTATAGGAGGATGAAGTTACATTGACGGTCATAAATGTGCGTGTATATACCAGGTAAAGAAAACGGGTGCCTTAATTAAGGGCCTTCTGAATTGTTCAACCTTATATTTAACAATAAAATGATATTGCATCGGTAATATGTAGCCTAAGAAGAACTCTGCATGATTTTAATGGAATTGTATTTTTTTAATAATAAAGAAAAATATAAAAACATAGACCAGCTTTAGAACAACAATTTTAGTGTGATATTATTGCAATATACAGTAGACTTTATTAAGTAGATGTAAAGAAAATGAAATCTACACTCTAATAATCCCCACCTATAGTTTTTCATTTTAGATAAAACGATTTATTTAAATATGGGGACATGGGTCAACATAAACACGTGGAAATTGATTGAATTATAGATTATGTTGTATATAGAACAGAGAAAGGGTGAAATATCTGGCTACTAATAAATTCAAATATGTACCAAAGCAAAATTCAATAAATTTCTTTTTGTGGCTATATTCATTCTCAGAAAAAATAAAATATGACTAGAGTTTTTTTCTAATAATTATACATTAAAAAACCAACTAAACTGAATGTTTGTGACACCATTACGGGTATGTTGCTTACGATGAAAGCACACATTAAACTTATTTGATTATAGAGTTTAAGTTTGTTTGATTTTTTTTAAAAATTCTTCAACAGGGAACATAAGACGCAATATCATCAGCTATTCTACCACCATTCCGTAAACCTTGGTACACTATTTTTTGGTTCTAAAATTAAAATAAATTCACATGTAAGTGATAAATTATGGATGATAAACTCATTAAATTATTATTCCAAAACACTTAATTAAAACGATCTCTATATAGGATTTTAAAAAGTTGGTGAGATATGTACCTTTGTATCCTAATATAAAATCACCATATTTCACCCTTCTATATGACTCACTTATCACCAACATGATTCTTGATTTAATTATAAGTTATAATGTTCCTTTCTATTTTGAAATTAAGTATTTGAAAGACTCAAAGTCACATATATAGTTTGATATCGAATAGATATCCTTTATACTCATAAATTCACCGCCAGTGCTCTATTTGTCAATAGTATAACGTTACTAGCATTGTTTTTATTTCATATTCTATACACTATTGGACACATGTGTATTACATAGATTATTTTAAGTATATTAAATGCCTTAGTTAAGCCGTTTTGTTCTTCATCAAAGTAAAATTTTTTTTAATGAGAAATTATCTTTAGCACCCAAGAGACATTGTTGTCGTCAGATTTAACGATTTTTGAAATTCGTATCATGTTTATATTTCTAACGTCAAAAACAATTTCTAATAATCCTTTAAAACAATTTTATACGATCTTGTATTATTACAACAATTATTGTATCATTAATTAAACCTACTCTTTAACACCCTAAAGCTCAACCGGTTAATATCAACCCCAAAACGTTATTGTAATTAATATATCTTACTTTTTTTATCTTCTAAGTTTTCTCAAATCATAACTATTCTTATAAAACATAATTTGCTATAATTTACTATTATAGTATATAAACTATCAAGGTTTTTATTTGAAGATTATTTTCTAACGTTTTTTGGGCCAAATTTACTTAGCTATTTTTTAACTCTAAATTAAAAATGTGTTGTAATTAATTAAATAACAAATTTTAAAATATCATTTAATAAGTTGTCTTGTAGAAAAACTAAAAAAAGTAATATAACGCGCATGTGCGATAAGTTGATTATTTAAAATGAGCGACTTTATCGATGAGCTCAATTCTTCCAGAAAGTGAATTGGAAGACCAAATTAAAGATGAAAGTGATGTATCTAACGAGGAGATAGATTTTGAATTAAATTATAATGTTAAAGTGTAAAAATGGAATTATTTGGACTACGTCAAAACCAACTAAAACTTGCGTCGAAAATATTATGAATTCAGTTCCTAGTAAAAAATTTTTTTTCAAAATCGAGGTCTTTTTTCAAATAATTCTTGTTATTTTTTTCAAATAAAATTTATAACAAAGTTATGGCGTGCAAAAACAAAGATTTTTTTGGAAACACCTCTCTAAAGATGAGTGGCATGATATGGACTGTGTTGAGTTTTAGAGAGCATTTAGTTCTTGTAGTAATGGCTACTCACAAGAATCTTCGTCGAAGCTTTTTAGTTTTAATGAAGGTATAGAAGTCTACAGAAGAATATTTTCACATCGTCGATTTAAACAAATTACAAGGTCTCTTCATTCTGATGATCCTGACGTAAGAACGAAGATGAATTTTGCTATAAATATAATGTATGATATGTAAGAAAGATATGGAATTAATGGGTTAATATTTCTTCAAATATTTAATTAAAATCAAGATATACTATAACTATAGTTGTAGATGTAGCTGTAGCTATAGATGAAAAACTGACATCATTTAAATGGATATGACTCTTTCGTCAATACATGCCAGTGATGCGTACAAATTATACAATAAAGTTTTTTATGTTGGTAGATCCTATTGCCAACATTATTTCAAATAAAATGATATATCTTGATAAAAATAATTTCAGAGCACTAAGACAATACAATGTCGGGCTAAAGTTGTCCTTTCACCACTAACCCCATTATTCCACTCTGTTTTAAAACAATTTTGTTCTAAAACTGTTTTATATCTATTTCAGTGGAAAGAAAATTAATAGAAAAAAACTAAAGAACGTTGCGTAAAAATAAAAAATAAATCTTTCTTGCCCTCAAAAAAGACCAACATACAGTAGTACCTTTGTTTTTTTATGAAAAATATATGATGACGTCATATGTGCGTAAAAAAGCGCATCCTATTATCAACTGGCACCAAGAATAGCAGTGTAACAGATGAATCGTCAAAGTTGAAGAATTAAGTAATAA
Source organism: Pempheris klunzingeri (assembly GCF_042242105.1). NCBI lineage: Eukaryota > Metazoa > Chordata > Actinopteri > Acropomatiformes > Pempheridae > Pempheris > Pempheris klunzingeri. Next base: position 1,631 of record NW_027255285.1, on the reverse strand, counting down.
TGCACTACAGCCCATCAATTGTGTGTTGGGATGGATAATGTCGATAGAATGTTGACATTGTTTTACACACGTAGATTTACTAGAAGATGGCCTCTGATTGTGTTTTAAAATATGATTGACTTATCTATAATTAATGCGTTCTCATTAATCAGAGATATATTTCAAAATGATAAAAAATCAAGAAGATCCTTCGTAAAAGAAGTATCGGAGTAACCGTATAGCCAACTTTTAGATCGTAATTCAACCAAGTCAATTGTTAAGAGATCAATGAAATGTGGAATTTGCATATAAAATATAGAAATTCGATTAAGAGTCATCACGCTGCAATTTTTGTGAAAGAATAATAGTCGGGAAAAATCGAGATAGTGTTAAATTTTTAAAAACGTGGACAAATGGCTTAGCTCGCTGGCCCTGAGGTCACGAGTTCGAGTCCCGGTGCAGTCCACTGTTTCCGGTCTATCGTATCCCTTAATCCGAAGTTAGTAGGAACACTATGGTTATTGTATGTTTCTATATAAAATTATAGTACATGCTGGTAGTGGGAGGAAGCCTGATGGGAGGGTGAAATCGAGTGCTGATGCACTAGGGTACGATAGTAAATTCCTGCTTCTATTGAGGTGATTCCCATAGATCAAACGTCCAATGGATGGATAGGGTAGGGGTGGTGGTCGCCCCAAAACGAGGATGTTTTTTGGGTTAAATTCCCACACTACCGCAGAATAATAAGTCGGAGGTGGTGTGTGGTTGAAATGTGATGAAAAAACCCTGCTACAGTGCCTACAACGTTTAATGAAGCAAGTCTAACCAACTTGAACTTTACAGCACAATAAGCTACGCCAGAGGTTTAACCTCGTAACTAAAAAATATTAAATTTCTTTATAGTTTTATTGTCCAAAATATGTTATAAACGTCAATAAAAAATTTTTAAAGTTCATTTATATTTTCTGCTAAAAATTGTATAGATTCTCATTACAGCCAACAAACTCTTAGGCTAATATTACTAATGAGCTAGGATATATAACGTAAATGTGAATAAATAGGGTTATTTCATACATAACTTGTACAATTGTTTCACGAGCCCTATTGTTGCACATGTTATATTCAGTGATATTTCTTAGTAATAGCCTATTTATTTTACATCCTTTTATGCTATAAAAAAGGGTGGTGAATTTCACCCAAAAACGTTAGGTTAGGTTAGCGGCGGTATCATTTGTCTGATCGTTTGAGATTTGACGTTTTTTTATCGTATTCGTAAGACATAGATTTCTTAAAAAAATTTGTATAATAAATGATTTACAAAAAGACAGTAATATTTTTTTATATTTTTAATGAACTAGTTAATAATCCGAAATTAAGGCACTATCCCTTGCCTGAATGTTGTATGGCGTCAATGCTGGTTTAACTTACAAGCTCAAAGATGTTCTAAATAAATCGATATTAGTTTGATAGTTTACATTCAACAAAAATAGAACATTTTTGGTCTACTTATGATGAATATTTAGTATATTCAATACAACGCCGTAAAAAAATTTGCTTAACTTCTATAAATTAGTTAAAACTTTAAAGGAGTTTATTTCCTTCAATTTCTTAAATTATTTCTTAGTAAGATAATAAATTGTTATATAACCATA
>NW_027255284.1:0-25973 GCF_042242105.1 Pempheris klunzingeri | reverse complement strand
CGTGAGTTATTAATAAAGCTAATCTGTATTACTTTATTTTCCTGATCCATTCTGTAGTCATTTCTATAATGTATACTTTTAAAGTAAATCGTAGATTTTAAAGTGAAATGCTTTTTAGACCATTAAATTATTTTTTTTATATTAAATAAACAAATATATAAACTTTATAATGAGAATCTAAGAAGTAATAACAAAATTGTGAATCCTTTTGTAGACACTAATTTGGATTATATTTAATAAGTGGAATTAAGAGATTACCCAAGTTGTATTTATAACACATTTTATAACTCTTATAAATTAAATTTATGTTTGAAAAATTATTGTTTAATTATCCTATCGACTACCGTTGTTAATAATTAAACTTTTGATGACTGCTATGGGAGATTATTTTACACCTAGTTTATTTTAATTTTCCTGTTAATAAAAACCAATGAAAAAAAATATATTGTGATTACTAACTAAAAACATTTGTGATTAATATACATAAACAATCAATTGTAGGCTTAAGATTAAAATAAATTAACCCATCGGAAGAGCGCTCAGTATTCGGATATTGTGAATCTCACGTGTCTTTTGTTGTGAATTTTGTGTAATGCATATTATATTATTTCTTTTGAGTTCTCTGATAAATTATAAATAGATATTTTTTATATTATGTTTTTTCCTTATTAAACAAAATTGTGTCATGTAGATGTGTGCGCGCGCTTTACAATTATTTTTCATTTTTTATTAAAATTTTTGTTTATTACTCTCGCTGTTGTTACTAATATAATTTCACACTATCTCATTATCTAGCTACGCACAAATATTACACAACTCCATAAAATAATCTTATATACAATTCATGCGCAATAAAAATATATTTAATTTAGAATTGATTTAAGAGTTAAAAATATTGGTACATTATGTTTTATTATTAAGCTTAATTGTTATAGATATTGTCATTAATTTATTCTTTTAATCTTTCCATAGTTCCCATGAATCTCTCAACGATGATCGTATAATGTTACAATGATTATATACACTATTAATCTTATGTTAATTATTCCAACATAAACAATTTTTATTTCATCAGTTTTGTTTGCCCTTCATGATTAAGTACCGTCGATTTCTAACGAAGATATAATTGTTTATTTAATTCATGAATTATATTTATTAAAAATTATTGTCATATAAGTCTAAATTTTTCTTTTAAGAAATTAACTTTCACAAAAATTGAATTTTATGGTAAAATTTTCCATATATCTACAGATTTCAAGTGCGGATATTTTATCGTTGCTATGCAACGAAGATTAATTTCTGTTTTACGAAAGATATCAAAAATTAATTTTCTTATTGTTTTATGCATAGACGCATTAATTTCGTAAAAAAAGTAAACAGAATATTTATATTTTTTATAGCTTAATCACAGAGTTGAATGTCTTTTATTGCGTAGGAAAATTCTAATTGATTCAATTTTACTTTAATATTTGGTATATATATCTTAGGTCAATATATGATCTTCAGATTAATATCATTTATATTATTTTTTGATAGTACATTTATTATCTATGATGGTGTATAGCATCATTCTTAATATTTTTATAATAAATAAAAGAAGCAGTTGTCACAATATTAAATTTAGGAAGTGTGAACCTGGATGTAATTTTGAAAAATAATCATACAATATTATAAATGAACTAAAAAATTCAATTAGCAATTTATTCATGAGAACTATGATTTTATTTTATATCAATCATCTTATTCTCCCAGATGAAATTTTACAGCGGTGCTCCAAATTACTTATTTCTATAAATCTACGATATTAAATATATGAACCCTATTTTTTTGTTATTAGAATAAATTTAGATAAAAAATTCGTTTTTTAAGAAAGTTAATTTTACAATATAAAATTAGCACAGAAATTTTCATTTTAACAATTTTATCTATTCAGTTATTTATAAATTTTTAATTGAATTTAGTAAAAATTCTAACAAATTAAACGAAGTAGTTCGGGTGAAATCGTAAACTTTTACTAAATTTTAGAATTATTGATAAGTATATTGTATTTTCCGACATGTTTTTTAGTCTTTTTTTAATATGATGTAAATAAAAAATTTTAAACAATTCTTTTTGATGATAAATTTGTAGTAGCTTTATAGTTGTATTTTAAAATTTGACATTTTTTTCTTGATCAATTTTCTATTATTTTGTTTTTCAATATTGTAATATTTATCTTAATTATTTTATTATTTATGAATTGGATCAATTTTTTTTCCAAAATATTTTAATTACTTGTAGATTATAAACTTTTAGTGCACTAAATTTCTTTAACTAATCTTTTTAATGAACGTTTAATTAGAATAAATTTTGATTCATTATTCTTACTTAGATATATATTCTGACTACAAGCGATAATATTTAGATAAAATTTATTCGCTTTATGGCACTGCTGAACGACTGTGGCCCATGCGTAATCCTAGATCAATCTTATAATCCCCATTAGGAGCGAAAAAAAATAATGACGTGAAATACATGTTTAAAATGGATAAAACTCGGATACTTGTTCCAAGACATGGTTCGTTCAGATATACAGTAGTTTATGTAAATTTTTCGCCATAAAAATTTATCCAGATGAATAGGTAAAGTTGGGTTAATATTCATTTCCTCCGTCAGTAATAATTGTAAATCACTCTTTTGGAGTTTCTCGTGATATGCTTCCAGATGTTTACGTTTTTAAAAATTTAGGTAATTTTTATTATTTAAAAAATCAATAAGAAGATATAATATATTTTTATAAACAACTTAATCTTTATACTACAGCCAGAACATTTCCATGTTCAAAGAATTTATACAAATTGTGTTCTTATGAATATTTTTAATTGCATAGTGCATTTAATATATATACGTATTTTTTTAAATTAATTTTTTTGTTTTTGGTTTATATATACAATCGTAATCTGAAAATAAACGTTCAATATGATAAAACTCACCGATGTATTACAATTGCACATCTAAAAACTAAATTAATTTATTTCAAATGTCTATATAAGTTAAGAACGAAAACTTATATAAAAAGTTACTAGAAAATAATAAACGAATACATTAATTTTAAAAATCAAGACTATAACCTAGCGTGGAAAATATTCGACGGCCGAGGTATACCGCGGGGTGCCTAAGAATTGAATATTAACCGCATTTTTAAAAAGCTTAATCTTCTTCCAAAATCCAGAATATTATGCCCATGTTTGAAGAATTCGTACAAATTCTGTTCATACAAACATTTTTCATTGCATAAGTCTTCTGATATATATATATTAAGATTTTATTTTTATTTTTTTGATGTATAAACAATTTTTGTCCGAAAATAAACAAGTTCAGCAAAACACCGACAAATATATTACAACTGGACGTATAAAAAAATTAATTTACTTAAAAGGTTTATTAAATTTTTAATAGAAAATTATATAAAAAATCATGAGGAAATAGTAAGCGAATACATCAATTATAAGTCAAGACAATAATCTAACGTGGAAAACAACGCTGGCCGAGTTTTACCCACGGAGGGAGTATTTGAATATTAGCAGTAAAGTTGTTGTATGGACACCCCCTATTATTTTTTTTATGTTTACAAATTTTCCAATAGTATTCAGCATTATTTGTATCTACTTCCGTTTAGGATGTTTGATGTTAACAGAATGGTTGAAAGCAAAACGTCGATATGGTGAGTTTATCTTTGATATTGTGGTATGATGGCAATTTATCACGGTGAATAATCAATCCTGCTTTTATAAATCTTTGTATGCATTAAATAATAGTACTTTCAGTTTTATCTTGAAAAAACTCATTTTTTTGTTATTACGTCATAACACCAATAACCCAACATTGTTTACGCCATCTATCTACATTATTTTTAGCTTTCTCTATTAAGGATTCATCATTTTTGCACTACATTCTTATGTCCACCAGTTTTGTAATAAATTTTAATCAGTTTCTTTTGACAAATATCTTTAAAATACTTACACCTTTGAATGACAGATTTTTCGCTAAACAAAAATTCCTCTGTAGCTCGAAAAGCTTGCTTTGTGGTGCTCAATGAGTAGTGAATTTGAATAAAGTCCTTATATGAAAGTATAGAATTTTTAAGAAAACTTCCTGCTCTTAAAGATTATTTTTGTTTTGTGAGCTGGACAGATATATGTACGTGTTCCAACCGATATTATATAATGATCATTTCGCTTTCACAATCCTCGCATTTAGGTGGAGAGGATCTGATAATATTTTTCCTACATATAAAATTCTATTATTATCTAAGAATATTACGGAGGCCACGAAATCAGAACTCATTTTGGTGGATTAAAATGCTACATAATCGTTTAATCCTTTTAACCCGGCACCACCGCCATTTCGAAGTGTCCGCTTTATTTTCATCAATTTCAAAAATTCTTTTTTTAATTTTTGACGAAACCATCTAATTTAAATAGTAAAATTCAATTCATTCATTTCCTCAGCAATACTCGTAAACACTCGTTATGGGTTATTCTGAACGTACTTTGCGATATCTGTGCTCTTGGGAATCTTGATAGTCTAAATTTTTGGGGATTTTTGCTATTTCAAAAATCATTCAGCTTTAATATATTTTTTTAAAAATGTTGACTTTCTTCCAACATCTAGAACAAGTCTTTGTAAGGAAGTACAATGAAGCCGACCCCAAGAAATAATTGTGCTTAAGAATACAGCTTCCCCTGTTGTGCCATATCATGTAGAAAAGAACTTTCACAGCATAAAAAAATATTTTTCTACCATTCGCAACGTTAATTATACTAGGTCCACAATTTGTTGTATTATTTTGTTGTTTCGGCAAAGCCATCCTTGTTATTTTTCTTAACTTTCTTACTTAAAGAATGCTGTAGTGTCTATTCGACACGATTTTTGATTGTTTGGACTTTATTCGAGATCTTTGTTTAAGTTACTTCCTTAGTAATCCGACAAAAATGGATATCTGGGTATAAATTTTAATTCACGAAATTTAGATTTAATAAAATAAAGTTTTGGGATGGTAGAATTCTACAGAACCAGAATATCTGGATAGTTGGCAGTATAGATGAGTGACGAAAAGTTTTCATGTTAAAAAATAAGGAAATCCTCCAACTTCATAACGCACCATAATTGCCTACTTTGCATCGAAAGAAGATAGATTAACCACTCGGACAAACTTCAGGCTAAAATTGACTTTTTTTAGTTACGAGGTCAAACCCCTGGGGCAGCTTATGGGACCAGACGTTCAAGTTGGTTAGACTTGCATCATTTTACGCTGTAGACACCATAGTAGAGTTTTCCATCATAATCCACTAACATAACATCACACACCAGCTCCGACTTATTATTCTGCGGTAGTGTGGAAATTTAACCCACTTAACATCATCGTTTTGGGACGACCACCACCCTTATCCTACCCTATCCATCTATTGGATGTTGGCTATGTGGTAATCACCTTAACGGAAGCAGAAATTTACTATCGTGCCCTAGTGCATCATCACTCGATTTCACCCTCCCGCTACCAGCATGAAATATGATTTTTCATTAGAAACATGCGATCACCATAGTGTTCCTCCTAATTTTGGATTAAGGGATACGATAGACCAGAAACAGTGAGTGGCACCTTGACTTGAACCCGTGATCTCGAGGTCAGCGAGCTAAGTCTGTACCACTAAGCCATCTGTCGACATTTCTGGCTATAATTCACGTTGTAAATGACAACTTGTTTCTTATAAGGGTGTTCGTTTCATCCACGTAATTTAAAACCAACCGAACCGACGGTATATGGAGTGTTTTTAAAAGTATATGCTGCTAAGTGTCATACATAAAGATTGATATGACTTCATCATATATCGCTGAACGGATAATGAGAATTCATAAAAATTCTGTTCTAACGTATTCTATTTTTAATTGCATCTATACCTATTTTTAATTCATTTTTGTGTTATAAATGAAAAATTGAAATTCGATAATACGATTATTCAACATTATAACGCCTATCAATATATAGAAAATTTGTCATATAAAAAGTAAACTAATTTTGCTCAAGGTATATAATTAGACTTAATGAAAAGTCATAAGGAATAGTAGTTGACTATGTTAATTTAAGAGACAAGCCACTAACCTAGCCTCGGAAAATTTCGGCAGCCAAAGATTCCTAACTGCAGTTGTGAGACGAATTGAGCTTTATATAAATGTCTTATCGTTTAATTACTTATGAATTCGATTATTTTTCATTAAAAATATTTTACTTATGGGTTCTAACTCTTTGGTGCGCTAAATTTCATTATTGAACTTTTAAAAATTAGAGATAATTTTAGTTTATTATTCTTACTTGGATAGATAAAAATTTTTAACATAACAAATTTTATTTTACAAAATTTATTTTTTTTTTGCAATCGTTGTCGAAAACTCACTATTTTTTGATTTTTGATGTAATCGACTATCTTAAATACCTCGGTCACTTTATCGTTTAGTGGAGTAGTCAATTTTTTTAAAAAATTACTATCCATAAGATAGTAATTTTCCTGGATAAACTATTTTTTGTGAGAATAAATTTTTGAATAACTCGAAAAATCACGTAATTCTATTTTGAAATAATGCGCTATATAACATGATTTTAAAAACTAATCGTTTAGAAATTTTCTTAAAAATTACACAAAAATATTGGTTTTAAAAAATTATGCTTTAAAAAATATCATAATCATTGGAAATTAGTCTTAATAATAATTGTAATAACATTAGATATGATTTCGAATCTTGTCAGCAATTATACACTTTATTCAGCCCTGTTACTTAAAACTAGTTGTAACATCACAGTAAATTCTTCTTTCGCAAAGAATACGGACCATAATGTCAATGAGAAAGTTAAATTAGATTATCACAATTTAGCCATAGATATTAAAAATCTATTTTATTTGTGAAAACATGATACCAAATCTATAGTAAGTAGGTAGGATATTATTTAATCGTAAAACATCTCATTGATTTTTAAATGTCTTTGACTATATTTAACTTATTTTGTAGAGCTTTAAATTATGAAATTAATCAAAAGTAACTAAAATTTCTAAAAAGTTGTTAAAAATTATTCTTTTAAGACAGAAAACATTGATATTGATATATTGTTTGATTATGAACATTTTGAGAATAATTTAGACTACAGAATATGACCTTTAGGAATTATTTATTGGGATAGTCAACATAAAATTTTGCTTGTTTGATAAAGCTATGTCTACAACCACCATAATCTTAGAGTTTACGAGTGCAATTTTGTATAGGTTAAACAGCAATAACTCAGCCTACGTGAAGCAATTTAGTAACTATTATAACATTAATTCATTTATGTGGTGGTCAGATAAACTCTCACTCTCTCTCTATATTTAACTATATATATAGAGTTAAATATACATGGAGATATTAAACTAAATTCATGAAATTTTATCAAAAGTGTAAAAATTGGGTCGCTATTATTTATGATGTATACGTTATCAACTATTCTGTAATGATAGTTTATAAATTTTAATGAACAATTATATAAATTATTCTTGAGTATATTCAAGAATATGTCCATTTAATTGATTTCTGTTAAAAAGAAAAATCGCTTGGCGCAGATTATTGGGCTGTGAAATTAAAGTCAGCGGACAGATGGCTTAGTGGTATTGGCTTAGAACTCATGACCCCGAGGTCATGAGTTCGAATCCCGGTGCTGCCCACTGTTTCCGGTCTATCGTATCCCTTAATCCGAAGTTAGTAGGAACCCTATGGTAATTGCATGTTTCTATAAAAAAATTATAGTACATGCTGGTAGTGGGAGGAAGCCTGATGGGAGGGCGAAATCGAGTGGTGATGCACTAGGGTACGATAGTAAATTTCCTGCCTCTGTTGAGGAGATTCCCATAGATCCAACGTCCGAGAAATGGATAGGGTAGGGGTGGTGGTCGCCCCAAAACGAGGATGTTTAGTGGGTTAAATTCCCACACTACCGCAGAATAATAAGTCGGAGCTGGTGTGTGATGTCGTGTGGTTGGGATAGGATGTAAAAAGCTTCGCTGCGGTGCCTACAGCGTTTAATGAAGCAAGTCTGACCAACTTGAACTTCACAGCCCAATAAGCTGCGCCAGGGGTTTAACCTCGTAACTAAAAAAAAAATGAAATTCAAGCTAATCAGACCTTCTTTATTAAATGCTTTAACCAATTAATTATTGTAATTCATACATTCAGGCCACATCAAACTCCGGCTTATTATTCTTTCTTTCATTATTCAGTATTATTCTACGGTAGTCTAACTCACTAAAAATCATCGTTTCGCGGGCAGTCACCTTCCCTATCCTATCCATCTATTGGACGCTTGGTTCTATGGGAACCACCTCTAAGGACCCAAAAATTTACTCTTGCCCCCTAATAATCTAGCGCTTGATTTTATCCTTCCACTACTAGCACGATCTTTAATTTTTTACAGAACCATGCATTTATCAGTGTTCTTACTATCTCTGGATTAAGGAATACAAAAGACCAAAAATAGTGGAAAAGGGGTGGGCGGTATTATGACTAACAAGCGGTGTCGAGCAAAATTTAATAATACTGTGCCATATTCCCTCTTTTTGTCAATTTATGATGGGATTTATGTTTAAACTAGCCTATTTTTTTAATTTTCTCTTAAAATTTAATTACTAGATTTTTTTATTTTTTTCAAAATCTACATAAACAATAAAGCTTATATTAGAATTTTTTAAAATATCTGGCAATAATTATTTTCATAAATTAGAAATTCTGTTAGATATTTTATATATAGTCTAAAACTTTTTATACCTGTGATTTAGTAGTCATATATGCTATTACATAAACTTCTATTTCTACTTTTTCAATATTTTTAAATTAAAAGCTCAAGTTAATAAAGCTGGATTCATTCCAATTTTGTATATTTAAAGAGATTTTTTTTGTTATATATGTTAATTTTATGTTACCTTAATATGTCTCTATTTTTATAATTTCGAAATATTGAAAATATACTAAAAAAAATTACAAAATTACCTACAAGGTAAATTATTCGTTTCTTTAAAAGCAAACGTGTTATGTTTTTAGTTACAAAATAAGATATTCTTGCCAAAATTATTTACATTGTGAATTTTGAGTTTGTTACACTTGCTTAGTTGGATGAGATAGGAAATTCATCGCAATTAATCATCGTAATTAGCACTGTTTAGCTCGAACATATTATTCACTGGTAATTAAGCCTACAAAAATTCCTCTTTTTGAAACAGAATTTACTCCGATGAGCCCAAAATTTACTCTTAATGCATTAGAAACATATTTCACGTTCTCATCTGGTCCTTGCCTCCTCGAAGCATTGAGTTATATTTTTATTTATAAACTTCCAGTAACTAAAATTTTTCTACTAACCTTTTTAATTCTTTGATACGAAACACATGAAAGAATAAATGCCAATCGCTCTAGAACTAGCATCAAAACGATTGGTGAACTATAGCAACTACTGCTAAGTCATCCAATCGCTTATTTGGCTTTTTAAAGAAAATTTTAACACTCAAGATTGTATGAATTAGTGATTGTAAAGACGCAAGGTGCTAAATCTATGATTAAATCACATTTTGACTAATGTATCACAATAAACTATAACCTATTAAGATATTTAGCTAAATTATCCGTATGTTGAGCGCTTTTATACCATATAGGAAATATCACTACGAATAATATATTTATATAGTAGAGATGATAGATACTCAATTTTCTAAATGATGCTTAAATTATATAATTTTAAAGAACAAAAAGAATATTATGTGTTTTTGGTGTAATCTTATGATTATGGATCTTTAGTGTATTATCATAAACTATTCACCAGGCACAATTTATTGCTCTTATAAATAATTAAAATGATTTATTTACGTTCATACTAAATATAAATGATATAATCTAGAATTACATTGTTTATGTGTCCTTTCTACTACTCTCATCAAACTAATTTTACATTATCATAAAAAATATCGAGAGAAGATATTTGTCTGAAGTTATAAGGTAAAATTACGTTTTATTAAACAAGGAATTACACTATGTTTTTATATTTTAAATTCAATAAGAATTACTTATTTCTTCTTCTACCATTTTGTTATGTTCAAAAGCTTTTTGGTGTGAGATGATTGTTGATAAAAATTTTTAATTCATTCTTAGCAATGACTACTTGAAATATAGTGCTAATGACTTTTTAGTATTTATCAAAATTATATATAATAAGAAACAATATTACATTGATTATCATCCTTAATATATATGCTAGATATGAAAGCTCCATTTTATAAAGGAACATTATTTTTTGCGAAAAATTGATAATTAATTTTTACATTAGTCATTCAAATAGTGTTGAAACCTAAGAGAAATTGATATAATGTAAATACCAATATTTCTTACTACTAACAAGGCGGTCAATAGATTCTGTTGAAGAGTGTGATATATGCCACAATTATCGTAGTAATATTAAAATATATACTTCCGGCATTAAAAAAGGTAAAATACACAAAGAAGTATTTCAATGAAATTAATAGAAAATTTACTAATGAAAAAAGTGTTAATTTTATTAAACATTTTCATAAAAACAGCATAATAATTTAAGTGAATTCTTTTTGAATATTATAACTTATCAAGCAATACATTTTTCAAGACATATTTTAGACTACATTCGCTCCTATATTAGCGCAATCCATGTTTTTTAAATGTTCTAAAAAGTACTACGCATCGCAAGTTGCCTGCCTGTAAATAAGGGCACGTTTTGAGGTTTTCAACAAAGCCCCCTATTCACAACGATTGATTACAACTTCTAGCATACACCTTTGCTAATGTTAAAATTTCAATATCTTAATTGATTGATTTTCTTTTTAAATAATGTAATTTTTGTAATAATGGGTATAAAAACATTTTAAATCTGTTTGACTGCATTATAGCAGCATCAATGATATTATCCTATTGTATGATCGTCTTCTAACTATATTAGTTGCATAATTTTGAACTTTAACAATTTCATAATAATATTACAGACAACTCGATAGATTATTTAAATAAAAGACAAATTTAGAAAAGATAACAAAAAATTTATTCAGTTGCACCACTAAAACACTTTTTTTTACTTAAAATCACATTTTTATAAAATAATTAGTGTCTTAATAATTTTATATTTATCATAATATCAATTGTTATTTATATAAAAAGTTCTTTTGATAGTGTACATAATAATTCACTTTTTATATTCTTATAAGATTGATGTTATCAGAAAAATAATAGCTCAAGTATACTAAAAGTTTATTGTTTTAGTCATTTTAGCAATTGCGAAATGAGTAAGAATATTGGTATGGTGATTCTCTGAATGCACACAAACGTGAACTTGATCTAAATAATAGTTAAAAAAGTATATAAAAACGTTTTACAGCATTACTTCTTTATCATATTTTTAGAAATAATAGAAAAATTTATTTAAATTGATTTTTATATGTGAAGGATACTTATACTAAAGGTTCAAAACTATGCAGATACTAAAATCTGAGATTTAAAGGAAGATGAAAACCACTCCATGGAATTTAATTCAAGAAACCGAGGAAAGGAGGCAGTCATAGTCGAATCGTATAAGTTATTGAAATAAAAAGATTGATGCTGAATTGCAACACTATTAATTGGTTGGTAACTACCTCCATTTAATAATCAACAAATAAAGTGTATTCCCTAACCATTAATAACGTCAGCATTAATGATCAACTATTTGCAAATTAAAATAATTCTAAAAATTATAAAAAATCGTGAGGGGAGCATTAGCCGAACATTTGATCATTTTTGCTAAATTAAACAGATAATACATTGAAAAAAAATAAATTTAATTAAAAATATTCTAAAGATATTTAATTAATTAACAATTGTATGGTTCAACAATTGCTTTTAAGTAAAAAAGATCATAGTATTTATAAAAGTTTTCAGAGATATCGCCAATTCTCTCTAGGTTTTCTGCGTAATAATCAACTTTTTGAATTCTAAGAATTACACATTATATAATTTATATCTTGCTCTATAATATTTTGATTTTTTTTTAATTTTTCAATTAAAAAATCTTAGTAAAATATGTGATCGGTAAAAGCGAGAATAAAAATGTCTTTTTAACAATTCAGCTGCATTCGAGGTAAGATCAATACTATTCAGAACTCTGTCATGAGCCTAATAGATGTTATTTCATACTTTGAGGACTTTATAAAATTTTTATAAAAATATTCAAATAATAAAAGTAATTTTGCATTTCCAAAAGTTTTTGCTTTAGCATTTTGAATTATTTTATCACAATTTCTAATGGCACAAATGCCAGTGATGATAAACACGTAACAAATAATCTAAAATCTGGACATTCAAGATCAAGATCAAGATAGCTCTTTGATAAATCTAGTTTTTGAATCTTTCTCCAAATGTATTGACTAAAGTGAAAGAGGCAAAAAAAAGTTCTAGTGTTCTTTGATGCTTTTTTAAAGGCATGATATTGAACAACTTTTAAGTCAAAAATAATATTTTTCGGAAGCACAACTTGTGTTTTTTCCAACAGAATGTCAATAATCCTCTTGTAGCTTTCTTTAGTCTTGTTATTCATTATAATATAAAATAAAGAGAATATTTTTCAAATATTTTACCATGAATTTTATTGTATACAGCTTGTAAACTTAACTTAATTTCAACTTTGAATGCACCGTCAGCAATCCATACATTCGTATGATTGAGGTTGAGATGAAATTTATTAGTACTCGTCAAAAATATTATTATCCTGTCTTGTGATGTAATAAATGCAAAATTGTTTGTTTCTATGAGTTGATAGATTATTTTCACTCAGATTTGTATCAATATTAATTTAGATTCTTTTTCTGAAATTCTGTATAAATTATTAGCACGTTTTTTTCGATATCAGAAGGATTTCACTAATTTTTCTTATTCATATTTGACCATGAATAAACTTTATTATTATTAAGCTGAGTTGTTTCAGCTTAATTTTTCATTATATATCAATTTCCCAATGTCATTCTCTAAAACAGTGTGATTATGAATTCACTTTTCTTCAATAATTCCATTTTGATCGTGGGAGCGAGTAATTAGTCTCCCTTTGCAGGACCTATTGTCACATCTCCACAATTGACTTGACGCAGTTTTTTTATCTCTAACGTAGCAGTAGTCATTATAAATAATTTTTAAGCCTCCTCATATCGTTTCTACAATAGTATGCTCATTTTTTGAGCATTATTAGAATCCATATTGCAAAAAAACATACAATCATGCGCGCGCGTTCTTGATGAACATTTTCCTTACCATTCCCTAACCAGTAATAACGTCAGCATTAATGACCTATTATTTACAAATCAAAATAATTCCTAAAAAGTAATCAAAATTTATGAAAATAGAATTTCATTGAAGTAAATTACGAGAAAATTTACAATACCTAAGTAAAAATATATTAACACAACGATGCGAAAATTTTCTTAGGCATAACTCGGGTTCTAACGCTGTTAGTCGAATTACTATTTTATCTATAGAGAAAAAATTGAATAATTCGAAAATATAGACATATCTGATAAGATTTTTAAAGCAGCGCCAAAAGAATTTGTCCAATTTTATATTATTCATGAAAAAACTTTAAGAAAGTTCTTTCAATTTGTGTGCATATTAATGAATAAATAAAGTGTAAGACGTGAAAAAATGCTTTATCCATACCAAACCAAAAGACAAGGAGTTGAATTTTCAACGTTTAATTATAAATTTTGAAATCCAGTCCTTTAAAACTATTAAAAAAGCTTGCGGCACTACATTCGATTATTAAGATTTGACTGATCCACTTTGACCCGGAAACTGGAGAAGAAATAAAAAAAATGGTGTTCTAAAATGAAATATGCGAATTTTGATTTCATAACTTGCATAAAATGTTTTTTATCCTAAAATTTTGCTTCAATTGAGTTTATTGATAATAATTTAAAAAATAAAGCAAATAATTTCACAGTAGTTCATTTGAATTCTTTTCTTATTTTCATTGAAAATTTATTTTACTATTTCAACGAAAATTCTTTAAAAAAATTTAATTCCTACGACCGCATAAAAGGTGAAATAGATACAACTTCTAATGTGGCAGAAGCATTTAACTACCGAAAATACACAGTCAGCTCAACCAAACACATGCAGGGCTTCACAGAATCATATCGAAATTTTAAAATTTTGAAAGCTATAAATTTTATAAATATTAAATCTAAATAAAATTGCTTCTAAAAACCAAGTGATTCATAAAATGGGTAAGACCAAACTATTTTCATTAACCATGAGAAATACCGTTAATATTATTTAGAGGCTATTTCGACAACATATAAATGGGAACATAAGTAAATATTATACCAAAGCTGCGATTACTTAAATATAATATAACTTTGTAATATTTTAGTCAAATTTTTAAATACTAAAACTCTTGAAAAAATTTTCCAGTTCTTAATTCTAATTATCTTCTTTACTTTGACGACATTGATTGCAAAAGTTACGAGAATTATCGAAAACTCTTAAAACATTATTCAAAAATATCAAATGATCATTTTTAAAACTAAAAAAAGTATTTTTTTCTGAATAAAGACGCTTATTTGTAAATATTCTATTAATTTTTTACTATAGAATGATAAAAATAATTATCATTACTGAAGTATATATAAAAGAACTATTATAAAAATGAACTAAAACTCTATATAAAATTTTTAGATTAAAATCTCCACAAACTATATCTAAATATAGACTTGAACTTATAATAGGTAAATAGGATCCATCATATTATCTATGAAATAAAAGACCTTCACCAAAATATCATTTCTTTCACCATTCGAAATATCCAAGAAGAATATAAAATATTTTTATTTGTAATTTACGTATTAATTTTCAAAAAACTACAAACCTATCAACCATATAATATCTTTAAACATTAGAGAAATAATTTATCTAAAAATAAAGTAATATAATGCACCTTTTTTAGCAATAACTAGACTTTATGATGCTAGAAAAATGAAAGTTGAATGCTGAAATTTTACATCAAAGTAATATCAACGAATAAGCATATATATGCTATTTTTTCATGGTAGGAATTTTAAATTATGTAAATAATTATACAACCTCTTCACTTTGAAAATATAAAATATATTCATTGCTACTAACTTATAAACAAAATTTATGTACTAAGAGCTCCTATAACATGCTAATAAGTTTATCTTCCACTAGAAGAATAATTAGAATTTATCATAATTCAAAAATATTTATTTTTTTTAATAATCTTATAAAAAACTTGTGAAATCACAAAAATTAGATGAAGCCGCTATAAAATTTAAGCAAAATATCTTAATTTAAGAAAGTAAATCTATTTTTGAAATAGTCACTCTGTAAATATTTCATAAATATTCTTTGCTGCAAAATATATAACATTCAAATTTCTAAGATAACTCTAGCTCAATATAAAACATTAGCTTGAATGTTATAATACATACCACGTTTTTTAACAAAAGAATGCAATGGGGGCGTCCCCATTAAAGCTCTGTTGATTCTAACAGAACATAAATATATATCTTACTTTAAATAACCAATTATTTTTCTAATAATCTTTGATTACTATGAAAAAATGTACTTTTCATGTAAATGATTATATTCATATATTATTATTTAAGTGATTACAACTTTGCCGTTAGAATAGAAAAACGCATGCCTAAATTTAATTTGCTCCGTAATATCCATAGATCGTATATTTAAATGCAAAGGTAATTTTCATAAGTAATATTAATAAACAACAAACTCCTAAAAAGAGAGTAACATTATATAGAAATACCATATCATATTAATAATTCTAGATAAAATAAATGATTTGTAGTAAAAAAACTAAGAACATATTCTGACTATTTTAATAAATTTTATTAAAATATGTATTTTATATATTATTATTAAGAAAATTCTACAATTATATACTTTGAATATTTAACGTTCAACTTAAAATCTACTCGATTTAGGGTTCAATAATATTCTAGATCAATTATATATAAAAAAATTTAATTTAAAATTTTATCACCAATTAAATATTTAATATAAAAAATATTATTTAAAAATGAATATGAATTATTTTATAATATAATGTCTATTTTCAATGAAATTTGAGACTAAAACGAAAAGTATTAATTTCTTATAAAAACCCCATAAAATAATTCTCACCTGAAACGCGTAAAAAATATTGTTATAATTATGGATATCAATTTATTATTTTAATAATAAATTTAATTTATATACGTTTCATATTCTTAATTAGAGTATGTATGTATATTCGCTATATGTGACGTCAATACTTAAATATTTTATCTTGATTGAGTCACACATAAACAACATAGGTAATACTCTAGTTGTTGTTCACTTAATATTATTGTTTGGTCTATCGCATGGAGAATTATGACAAATATAAATAACTAAATTAGCTTCTTAATGTTAATTTGTACTTTAATATAATAATCGAATTAGATATATTAATGATGGATCTCTACAGTTTTTAAGTTACATACTTATGCACACATTCATAAATTTTTCCTGAAATTGACTAATAAAACTTAATTTTATTATCGAATGACTCACCTCTTTGATTTATAAATTTTAACATAATAAAAAAAATGTCGTGCGTAATTGGAAGAGTGTCACTTTAGAAATTTATTTTAAGTCTAATTTAGAAGCAAGTTTTTGTAGTCTAATAAAATATATAAAAACATCAAAAATACGTTATTTTCAATTATTTTTTATAATTACTTTTAATTATCCAATAAAAAGTATTTTAGGTGTGTATAATATTTTTTTTTACTTCCTTTTCTCGATATTAAAAGTAATGACTTGTAGCTTTGATTTATTTTTTTAACGCGAAAAAATCTATAATTCGTAAATATTAGACTTTTAACTAATAAATATGTTTATGATTCTTCATATATTGAATTTTCATTAAGTACAACTGAATCATGAGTATCCCCATTTTTCTTGTTATTGCTTCCTACCAATCTTTGGATATACAATGATAGGTTTAATATCTTTAAAAAATTTATATTATAATGAATGAATTTAGAAAAGAAAGAATATACATTAGCAATAATGCACAATAATGAAATTATTGCTGTTACCGTATGAATTTTTAAGTGCAAGTGTTCAAACATCCTATAACAAACCTATTTAAGTTGTCATAAAATTTGTTAGCTAAAAGTAAAAAAATATGAATGGTTGGTTAATAAAAATACTTTGGAATTAATAATTTCATCATTTCGAGAACAATAAGTCCCTTTAAAGTCATGATAACAACACGATATTGGAAGTTCGTGCATTTTCTTCCAATAATACGTTGTTCTAAAGTCACGTTTTGAAAAGAATCCACAACATTGCCCATATGTTTTGTATATCATCAATAGCATATGTATAAATAATTTGATTACGACTTCCATATTTTTTAAACACTTTTTTTATATCCCCAATAAATGAATCCTTCGATATTTTAAGCTTAACAATAATCTCAAAAAAATTGTAAAAATAACACCCTTCCTTACATTATGAATAGATAATGTTGATATAACAAGGGAACCAAAAATAATTAGAGTTTGCTACTACAAAATTTGCAATCATCTAAAATAATTTTAAATACTAATTGCCACATAATGATAACCATTAAGTCTATATTGATGTCATGAAGACCTAAAATGTATATTTCAATAAAAAATGTAATTATACAGCAATGTGCATTGGTTCATCGGATAGTCTACTTCCTATGGTATCCAATAGTAGAAATGATAGGAGAAGTGATAAAGTTGAGCATAAGATAAGCATTATTGGATCATTCCACGAAAAATCACTTGCAATAAGATGCCATTTATCATATTTAATAGTGATTACAATTGCAAAAAACAATTGCAGTAATATTCAGTGTCTAAATTTACATAGATTACAATCTTCAATTTATCAATATAAGAAAAACTTAATTATTATATAATTACGATACAGAGTATTTTTAATATCCATGAATAATAGGTCCTATATTTTTCTCATTAAAATACTTGACTGATATTGTATATTATCAACAAAAATAATAATATTATTAACTCTAATATAGATAATAATTTTCGGAAGTAAAGCATAGATATATCTATTTATCTATATATTTATATAGATAAGATAAACTTTATAAAATATTGAAAATAATTCTTTATAGTTTTTTCAATGTCTTGACTTAATTTCTACTTTTCTACTTGTAGAGTATAAAAATCCTCATTTTATTTTTAAGATATTACGGAAAAATGCACCTTAGGTATATTATTATTAAAACAATTATTTAAAAAAAATATTTTATTATCTAATGGTATAGTCTACCAATCATAAAAATTGAACGCCTAAAGGGTATATACCTCTCAATTTTACGCTGTATGTTTAATGATACTTTAAAAATATTTTGAGCGTAATAAGCCGCATTCTATATTTTTAAGTGACAAGTTTCGTTTTGTACAAGAATATGAGATACTGGAATAAAAGTTTTTTTAATTATTTTGATAATTATGATAAACACTCGGTAGTTTTGCTATTTTTTTATAAAAGTCGTAATTGAGAAGAGCATATATCACAACTGATAAGAAATGATGAGCATACAATAACGGTCACTTATTAAGGCTAGTATATTAAATTTGTAGGTAACTTATAACTCTGAATTTACAAAAAGTTCATATTTATGTAGTTAATTATTATTTAAACTTAATGTTATATAGTTATTTAAACAATATACTTTTTTTGTAGAAATAATTTATTGGATACCCCTTACAAAGATTACTTTGATTATACTCTGCCGTAAATAAATATCTTTATATTCAGAAAAATTTCATTTAAAATAGAAGCAGTAGATAATTAACTTATAGATCTCTAAAATAAATGATATGTTAAGTATATATTGCTCAAATAATTTAATTGTGAAAAGATATAGTATTTCTCGATCAAATTGAATGCATGCTCAGCCAGGATGTAATCTGACCGCGCATCTTAGCATTATGTGGAATTAAGATACATGAGTGCTGAGTCAAAATGCAATTTGCACAGCGGAGAAATAATCATAAAATTGTTACTTAAACAAGCTAAATTTTTAAATATAATTCAACTATTTATTTTTTTAATGTTGCAGCATAGTAAGACTTTGAATGTCTCATTTATTTTTGGCATTGTTCCGAGGTTACTTCCTCAGAACTTCTTTTAATGCGTGGAAGCAACTCTTTATGGTCCTTTGGGCACATTCTTTTTACAACTGCCTTAAGCTTCTCAAAGAATTCCCCAATAGGATTAAGAACTGACGAATATGGAGCCAACAATAGTAATTAATGTCCACCATCTTCAATAAGGAGGCAACAACAGTAATTTATGCCCACTATTTTCAATAAAGAGGCAGCAATAGTAATTTATGCCTACTATTTTTAATAAGGAGGCAACAATAGTAATTTATGCCCACTATTTTCAATAAGGAGGCAACAATAGTAATTTATGCCCACTATTTTCAATAAGGAGGCAACAATAGTATTTTATACCAACAATTTTCAATATGGAGGCAACAATAGTATTTTATGCCCACCATTTTCAATAAGGAGGCAACAATAGTAATTAATGCCCACCATTTTTAATATGGAGGCAACAATAGTAATTTATGCTCACTATTTTCAATAAGGAGGTAACAATAGTAATTTATGCCCACTATTTTCAATAAGGAGGTAACAATAGTAATTCATGCCTATTATTTTCAATAAGGAGGCAACAATAGTAATTTATGCCCACTATTCACAATATGGAGGCAACAATAGTAATTAATGCCCACTATTTTCAATAAGGAGGTAACAATAGTAATTTATGCCCACTATTTTCAATAAGGAGGTAACAATAGTAATTTATGCCTACTATTTTTAATAAGGAGGCAACAATAGTAATTTATGCCCACTATTTTCAATAAGGAGGCAACAATAGTAATTTATGCCCACTATTCACAATATGGAGGCAACAATAGTAATTTATGCCCACTATTTTCAATAAGGAGGTAACAATAGTAATTTATGCCTATTATTTTCAATAAGGAGGCAACAATAGTAATTTATGCCCACTATTCACAATAAGGAGGCAACAATAGTAATTAATGCCCACCATTTTCAATAAGGAGGCAACAATAGTAATTTATGCCTACTATTCACAATAAGGAGGCAACAATAGTATTTTATACCAACAATTTTCAATAAGGAGGCAACAATAGTATTTTATACCAACAATTTTCAATATGGAGGCAACAATAGTAATTTATGCCTACTATTTTCAATAAGAGTCATAAGGGTTTCAGTTTTGTAAAAAAACTACATTGTTTATGCCAAAAATATATTTTTTGTTCGGGCATAATGTGGACAACTTATCAATTAGTTCATCCAAAAATTCTAGAAAAAACTATTTAATTTACACCTCCTTCGTGCAACTAACACCCGCAAATTTTTATGCCACTCATTGCAGAAATTATAGTTTTATTTTTAAATCTTATGGTTTTTTACTCAATAAGCTAAATTTTAATGAACATGTCGACCTTGTGACCGTCGCGTCGAGTAGCCAAGGAAAATTCTGTGTCGTTAGTGAAAATCATATCGGATGTATTCATTAACATAACCAATAGTTTAGTTAATAAAATAATACAAGTAGAAAAATACCTGTATCTTAATGAAATTGTACCAGGGGAATTACTATCAGTTGGGACCAAGGAAATTTATTTTAGAGTATAATGAAACTCATTTAAAGCACGCTGAATTCCATGCCTCGAATTTTTTAAATTAAAATTTTTGAAAAACTTATTGCTAAGTTGATCTAATGACTGGGTAAAATTTTCATCGACTCGGTCTATTATGAACAGCTTGTATTCTTCATTAGGCAATGAGCGACGATACGCGCCTAAGGATTTTTTTAGAAAGAATCAGTTTTATTATATTTATGTATGCCTCGGCTGATCACTGATTCGGAAACACTAAATTCTTCCGCTATTTATTTGTTTGTTTTTCTAAGCTAAAATTATATTAGACTATAAAGATTAGAATAAAAATACTTTATGGTTAGTGACGATGTTCCTAATATTTTAAACACTCTTAAAAATTGTTTTATCTCTTTTTAATATTTTAAAAATATTTTCATTCTTGAAAAGAACATTCTGAATCATCACTTGACATATTGCTTAATGCGCGGTCAGATTTCATCTTGATTGATTCATGCATGCAATTTGATCGAGAAATACTGTAATTATAATCGATGTAGACTATAATTTATTAAAACTTTGGGAGTTCAAATCTCGTTGTAGGCATTTTTAAAATTGAATCGTTTGATTAAGCTATAAAACTATAGTAACGCTATTGTAGTTGTATGAATATATGTGAAAATTATAGATTATGTCTGTATAAGGAGGTAGCATATAAGGATAAGATAAAATGTAGATGAGCTTATTTACGAAAGTAAAATGCCTGTTTCGTATGCGTGATTAGCTTAGAAAATAACTTCTACAATGTATAGGCTAAGAGTGACGGTGTTATTATACATAAGTTGCTTAGTGGGTTAAACTCCTCAACTTCAGCATGATAATAATACTTAAAGACTATTCGCATTAATTACGTTAGCAAAATCTCTCTGTGATGCCTGAAACGTATGGAGAATATAAGTATGATCAGTTTGAGCTCCATAGCCCACTTGAATCTAACAGGAATTTGTTCTAGTTAAAAAAGCTACAAAAAATCCGTTTTGTTTATATTTATAGTGGTTTAGTAAAAATTACATTAATAATATACGAGTATATCTGTAAATAGCGTTACCAGAAAGAAGCATAAGTTATTCCTTTTATTATAGATATGACTTTAAATTCTTCTAAATTTGCTATTATTTGACACTGACATACTTAAGACTATGAAATTTACGATACAAGTTACTGGACAATTTTAAACACGTTTTATGTTGTGAAAAGAAGTCTCTGATGCATGTTTAGTTAATATGGCAATGAAATTTAATTTATATATATAAAATATATTAAAAAATAAAATCTTACATTCACATCATATCACACTCGTAATCTACCTATTATATATCATTTATGTTGGGCAACTGTACCAACGGTATATGCTTATTTTACAAGGTTTAATAAATTTAAAATTACGTTAAATCTATTTGAAAAATTATTTATTTTGATTTTAGTTACAAGGTAAAATCCCTGATACAGCTTATTTGGGTGTGAAGTTCAAGTTGGTCAAAATTCCATTTATTGTACGTTTTAGGTATCATTGAAGAGTTCATCATCTTAAAAATACACATTACTAAGTTCTTACATTATTATTCGATAATAATGTAAGAACTAATACAAAAATAATGCTCGTTTTAGGGTGACAGTAACACTGCGCTATCCATTCAAATGGAGTCTGCCCTATGGGAGCCACTTCAATCGAGGTAGGAATTTACATCCAAAGCATCGGCTCATTATTTGACCTTCGAATCAAGGTTTCTTTCACTATCTGCATTATATATAATTTTTTGTAGAAATTTATGCTTACCATATTGTTCTACACACTTTTATAATTAAAGGATACGAAAGACCACAAAAAGTGTGCTTGTTTGCGAGTCAAACACGCAAACAAACGATGTGGAAAACCAGCCTATACCGCTAAGTTATCTGCCAGTTATTAGGAAAGATATATTATAAGTGAATCAGTTTAATGTAGGTGAGCTTACACACACCTAAATTTTTAATGACTCATAAACGATTACACAGATAAGTTCATGAATGATAATTATGATGAATCCTTAGTACTTTATACTATACCACGTTTTTTATTTTAATGGATCCTTTCTATTTATTTTTTCAAGATAAAGCTATGTGCTGTAATAGAAATATTGAATGAACTGCTTTTTAAGTATGGTAAATTTTGCAAAATTAAAATTTTTTAAAATTTCCAGCAATAAATAATTGTGAATAATAATTTTTTTGGGTGGCATGCTTATTAGTAGGTATCTAATATATCTAAATCACCAGATGATTTGTCGATTTCACCCTTCTTAATAAGAAGTTGATAAGAGTTAAACAGATTTGTCAATACGCAACAATTTTAAACACAAATGACCTATATTGAATTTTTTTATTTTAAACTTCTCGAAAGTAACATCAATTTAACTAAAATTTTTGGGATTATGTTTATGTCATAAATTCCCTCAATATTACTTCAATGTGTTTTATAAGAGATGCCTAATCATAAGTAAAGAAGAAAATTAAATATCCTATAACTTAGTTAAATTTTTAAGCTATAGAGCGATTTACAAAAAGGTTTTTATTCTAAGGACACACTCACTCATTTTTCTTCATTAATGTAATTTTTTCATTATAGTTTCTTTTCTGATGTTTCATTAGACTCACTTAATTTTAACGTGAAAGGGTACTTTCCAGCATTCACTCAACACATTCTGTAACACTTTAGGATGTACATTTTAAAAAATCTTCATCTTTCTCGAGACAATCGTGCTTCAATGTGTAATTGTAGTGGGCATAGTCAAAACTTATACTCTAACAATGAGAATTTTATGACGAAAATAGCATATTTAATAGTCATGCGTATAAATGGGCATCTAACATCACACAACATTAGCATTTTGAGGCAGACTAATATGTATAATTCATTCTGAATTTATGAAATTACAATATAGTATTCCTATATAATTTATATAAAGATATAACTCAGATCAGATAAATTTGAATAAAATTATAATAAAATAATCAACTTTTAATTTTACATGTCAAAGTGTTATTAAACACCTGTACCAAATTAAGCTATTTATGATTTTGATATTAAACTTTGAAAATTAAAAAATTTGATTTGATAGATGAGTAGTTTTATATATCTATAACAAATCTTTATATTAGTGTACTTTGACTGATATAATCGTAGTAATTACATAACTCTATGTTAATAATATATATATATATATATATATTTTTTAGAAAATTGCTATATTTAGCTTTTTTTAAATTCCTGCGGTGTAATCTGTTTGAATTCGAACCACAAAAGTTTACAAGATAAGTTATTAGGAAGAAGATGAGCAAAAATATCTGATAAGTGGAGCTGATAACCAATGTGTTTTCACCATTATAAATTTCCATAGAGTGATACAATAGTACCTTAAACTAACAAAATATTTGTTTTTAATAATTTTTGACTAAAATATTTGCAGCATCTTTTAGGGAACAAGAATCAATATTTTGCCTCGGTATCTTTGTAGAATTAAAGCAGCGGAAATTTATTACCTCTGTTTAATACGCAAATTTATGTGAAATAGTAGTAAAGTTAACACATAAAGCGTCACTAAGGCGCATAATTGATGTGTAAAATGACAAAATGACGCATATTAAAAAGTGTAAAATTCTATCTACAGTAGTAGAAATTAATCAAATAGTCCCTTTGAATACCACGTCGATTACATATTTTTTGTTTCAAAAAGATTTGGCAAAAAATATGTCAGTACTACCCCCTGTTTTTATGCTGTTGTTAAATAACAAAACTAGTTTATTAATTCTAAATTTTTGAAATTGAATTACGAATATATTTAGGTTGGTAGTATTAAAATGCCTTTAACTTGTTATTAGGGATCATTATACTTCATTAAAGTACTTTTAGAGCAGAAATATTTTTAATTAACAAAAAAACATGATATGAACCATAACTTTAAATATCAGCATATCTTAAAGAGATCATCGTCAAAAAATATACATACCAGATATATTTACAATATTTTAGAGCCTAATTCAAACCTCATTAATAAATAAGGTTATATCGTTAATTTAAATTTGTAACGAAAAAATAGTTCATCATTGAAAATTATTAGAGTGCATAATTGACGGGTAAAGATAAAGGTATCTCAGAATCATCAAAATGCGTTTATACGCAGGACATCATTAAATGTACATTTAATAGTAGTTCCAATAATTTCGCATGATAAAACAGCTGCTCAACAAGAATATACCATATCTACTCTCTCACGAATTTTAAAATTGAGATGTCAATAAACATCTTCAGAATTGTCTATAAAGGGAACGCCTAATTCTTTTTTGAATTATTTATGGAATACAATTTTAATAAGATATTTCAGAAGAAAATTATGCACGTTTCTCATTCAAACTCGCCAATTTTGCAACTAAGAGTGGAATGTCTAAATTGCAATGTCATATTTCCTATATTTTAGCCTTTTTTCCTAATTAAATTTATATATAATTAGTAAAATAATAATGTACTTATTAACTTATAACAATAAATGATAAATATGTAATAAAAAATGGGTGATTAGTGGTAAAAAGTACAAGCAAGATTTGGATGTGTATATTCTATTTGACTCATCTAGTACGCTGAAATTATATATAATTAATATTAAATATGGAGCTTTATATCTAAAGTCATGCTAAACAACCCAACAAAAAATTAAGCATGTAACGGAATAAAGTCCCTTAATAATGTATATTAATCATAATGATGTCACAAATAATGAATAAATAATAATTATCGGAATTATTATCAAAATATAAAATAATAATTTTGTAATTATAAAATTAATGTATGAAATGTTGCAATAAGATTTAATATATCATTGATGAGAGAATAATGCTGATTTGTAGCTTTATTATAAGAAAAATCATGAAAATTTATAGAGTTTGAAAATTTTTTCATTCACAGTTTGGATTACGCCGTCAGATACCAACATCATCTAACTATCATACCGGACATTGTTATTTATTGAAGGAAGTTTGTAGGGACGAATTATTATATTAACACTTGCGATTCATTTATTCTTATAACTCTGAAACTCAAACTATCAAACAACCGAAGCAAAAATAGAAA
>NW_027255283.1:0-26021 GCF_042242105.1 Pempheris klunzingeri | reverse complement strand
GGAAAACGTGGATGCCCGGAAAATATAAAAGAGAAGTAAGTTTAAAAAAAGGTAACGAAATGTGTATTTCTTATATTTTGAATATTTTATTTCATTATTTTTAACTTTTTTATCATTTTAGGTATGTTATTAAGACGATGGTGAAATGGAAGAAGATTAGGTAAAGATGAAGTTGATTGGAAAACGTGGATGCCGGAAAATAAATAAGAATAGTAAGTTTAAAAAAAGGTAACGAAATGTGTATTTCTTATATTTTGAATATTTTATTTCATTATTTTTAACTTTTTTATCATTTTAGGTATGTTATTAAGACGATGGTGAAATGGAAGAAGATTAGGTAATGATGAAGTTGATTGGATAACGTGGATGCCCGGAAAATAAATAAGAATAGTAAGTTTAACAAAAGGTAACGAAATGTGTATTTCTTATATTTTGAATATTTTATTTCATTATTTTTAACTTTTTTATCATTTTAGGTATGTTATTAAGACGATGGTGAAATGGAAGAAGATTAGGTAAAGATGAAGTTGATTGGAAAACGTGGATGCCCGGAAAATAAATAAGAATAGTAAGTTTAAAAAAAGGTAACGAAATGTGTATTTCTTATATTTTGAATATTTTATTTCATTATTTTTAACTTTTTTATCATTTTAGGTATGTTATTAAGACGATGGTGAAATGGAAGAAGATTAGGTAATGATGAAGTTGATTGGATAACGTGGATGCCTGGAAAATAAATAAGAATAGTAAGTTTAACAAAAGGTAACGAAATGTGTATTTCTTATATTTTGATTATTTTATTTTATAATTTTTAACTTTTTTATCATTTTAGGTATGTTATAAAGACGATCGTGAAATGGAAGATGATTTGGTAAAGATGAAGTTGATTGGAAAACGTGGATGCCCGGAAAATATAAAAGAGAAGTAAGTTTAAAAAAAGGTAACGAAATGTGTATTTCTTATATTTTGAATATTTTATTTCATTATTTTTAACTTTTTTATCATTTTAGGTATGTTATGAAGACAATTTTGAAATAGATGAAGATTTGGTAAAGATGAAGTTGATTGGATAACGTGGATGCCCGGAAAATAAATAAGAATAGTAAGTTTAAAAAAAGGTAACGAAATGTGTATTTCTTATATTTTGAATATTTTATTTAATAATTTTTAACTTTTTTATCATTTTAGGTATGTTATGAAAACAATGGTGAAATGGAAGATGATTTGGTAAAGATGAAGTTGATTGGAAAACGTGGATGCCCGGAAAATAAATAAGAATAGTAAGTTTAAAAAAGGTAACGAAATGTGTATTTCTTATATTTTGAATATTTTATTTTATTATTTTTAACTTTTTTATCATTTTAGGATTGTTATGAAGACAATTATGAAATAGAAGAAGATTTGGTAAAGATGAATTTGATTGGAAAACGTGGATGCCCGGAAAATAAATAAGAATAGTAAGTTTAACAAAAGGTAACGAAATGTGTATTTCTTATATTTTGAATATTATATTTTATTATTTTTAACTTTTTTATCATTTTAGGTATGTTATTAAGACGATGGTGAAATGGAAGATGATTAGGTAAAGATGAATTTGATTGGAAAACGTGGATGCCCGGAAAATATAAAAGAATAGTAAGTTTAACAAAAGGTAACGAAATGTGTATTTCTTATATTTTGAATATTTTATTTCATTATTTTTAACTTTTTTATCATTTTAGGTATGTTATGAAGACAATTGTGATATGCAAGAAGATTTGGTAAAGATGAAGTTCATTGGAAAACGTGGATTCCCGGAAAATAAATAAGAATAGTAAGTTTCAAAAAAGGTAACGAAATGTGTATTTCTTATATTTTGTATATTTTATTTCATTATTTTTAACTTTTTTATCATTTTAGGTATGTTATGAAGACAATTGTGATATGCAAGAAGATTTGATAAAGATGAAGTTGATTGGAAAACGTGGATGCCCGGAAAATATAAAAGAATAGTAAGTTTAAAAAAAGGTAACGAAATGTGTATTTCTTATATTTTGATTATTTTATTTTATAATTTTTAACTTTTTTATCATATTAGGTATGTTATGAAGACAATTATGAAATAGAAGAAGATTTGGTAAAGATGAATTTGATTGGATAACGTGGATGCCCGGAAAATAAATAAGAATAGTAAGTTTAAAAAAAGGTAACGAAATGTGTATTTCTTATATTTTGATTATTTTATTTTATAATTTTAAACTTTTTAGTCATTTTAGGTATGTTATAAAGACGATGGTGAAATGGAAGAAGATTTGGTAAATATGAAGTTGATTGGAAAACGTGGATGCCCGGAAAATAAATAAGAATAGTAAGTTTAAAAAAAGGTAACGAAATGTGTATTTCTTATATTTTGAATATTTTATTTTATTATTTTTAACTTTTTTATCATTTTAGGATTGTTAGAAAAAGACAATTATGAAATAGAAGAAGATTTGGTAAAGATGAATTTGATTGGAAAACGTGGATGCCCGGAAAATAAATAAGAATAGTAAGTTTAACAAAAGGTAACGAAATGTGTATTTCTTATATTTTGAATATTATATTTTATTATTTTTAACTTTTTTATCATTTTAGGTATGTTATTAAGACGATGGTGAAATGGAAGATGATTAGGTAAAGATGAATTTGATTGGAAAACGTGGATGCCCGGAAAATATAAAAGAATAGTAAGTTTAACAAAAGGTAACGAAATGTGTATTTCTTATATTTTGAATATTTTATTTCATTATTTTTAACTTTTTTATCATTTTAGGTATGTTATGAAGACAATTGTGATATGCAAGAAGATTTGGTAAAGATGAAGTTCATTGGAAAACGTGGATTCCCGGAAAATAAATAAGAATAGTAAGTTTCAAAAAAGGTAACGAAATGTGTATTTCTTATATTTTGTATATTTTATTTCATTATTTTTAACTTTTTTATCATTTTAGGTATGTTATGAAGACAATTGTGATATGCAAGAAGATTTGATAAAGATGAAGTTGATTGGAAAACGTGGATGCCCGGAAAATATAAAAGAATAGTAAGTTTAACAAAAGGTAACGAAATGTGTATTTCTTATATTTTGAATATTTTATTTTATAATTTTTAACTTATTAGTCGTTTTAGGTATGTTATGAAGACAATTGTGATATGGAAGATGATTAGGTAAAGATGAAGTTGATTGGAAAACGTGGATACCCGGAAAATAAATAAGAATAGTAAGTTTAACAAAAGGTAACGAAATGTGTATTTCTTATATTTTGAATATTTTATTTTATAATTTTTAACTTATTAGTCGTTTTAGGTATGTTATGAAGACAATTGTGATATGGAAGATGATTAGGTAAAGATGAAGTTGATTGGAAAACGTGGATACCCGGAAAATAAATAAGAATAGTAAGTTTAACAAAAGGTAACGAAATGTGTATTTCTTATATTTTGAATATTTTATTTCATTATTTTTAACTTTTTTATCATTTTAGGTATGTTATTAAGACGATGGTGAAATGGAAGATGATTTGGTAAAGATGAAGTTGATTGGAAAACGTGGATACCCGGAAAATAAATAAGAATAGTAAGTTTAACAAAAGGTAACGAAATGTGTATTTCTTATATTTTGAATATTTTATTTCATTATTTTTAACTTTTTTATCATTTTAGGTATGTTATGAAGACAATTGTGATATGCAAGAAGATTTGGTAAAGATGAAGTTGATTGGAAAACGTGGATGCCCGGAAAATATAAAAGAATAGTAAGTTTAAAAAAAGGTAACGAAATGTGTATTTCTTATATTTTGATTATTTTATTTTATAATTTTTAACTTTTTTATCATTTTAGGTATGTTATAAAGACGATGGTGAAATGGAAGATGATTTGGTAAAGATGAATTTGATTTGAAAACGTGGATGCCCGGAAAATATAAAAGAAAAGTAAGTTTAACAAAAGGTAACGAAATGTGTATTTCTTATATTTTGAATATTTTATTTCATTATTTTTAACTTTTTTATCATTTTAGGTATGTTATTAAGACGATGGTGAAATGGAAGATGATTAGGTAAAGATGAAGTTGATTGGAAAACGTGGATACCCGGAAAATAAATAAGAATAGTAAGTTTAACAAAAGGTAACGAAATGTGTATTTCTTATATTTTGAATATTTTATTTCATTATTTTTAACTTTTTTATCATTTTAGGTATGTTATTAAGACGATGGTGAAATGGAAGATGATTTGGTAAAGATGAATTTGATTTGAAAACGTGGATGCCCGGAAAATATAAAAGAAAAGTAAGTTTAACAAAAGGTAACGAAATGTGTATTTCTTATATTTTGAATATTTTATTTCATTATTTTTAACTTTTTTATCATTTTAGGTATGTTATTAAGACGATGGTGAAATGGAAGATGATTAGGTAAAGATGAAGTTGATTGGAAAACGTGGATACCCGGAAAATAAATAAGAATAGTAAGTTTAACAAAAGGTAACGAAATGTGTATTTCTTATATTTTGAATATTTTATTTCATTATTTTTAACTTTTTTTCCACTTTAGGTATGTTATGAAGACAATTGTGATATGGAAGAAGATTTGATAAAGATGAAGTTAATTGGAAAACGTGGATGCCCGGAAAATATAAAAGAATAGTAAGTTTAAAAAAAGGTAACGAAATGTGTATTTCTTATATTTTGATTATTTTATTTCATTATTTTTCACTTTTTAGTCATTTTAGGTATGTTATAAAGACGATGGTGAAATGGAAGATGATTTGGTAAAGATGAAGTAGATTGGAAAACGTGGATGCCCGGAAAATAAATAAGAATAGTAAGTTTAACAAAAGGTAACGAAATGTGTATTTCTTATATTTTGAATATTTTATTTCATTATTTTTAACTTTTTTATCATTTTAGGTATGTTATTAAGACGATGGTGAAATGGAAGATGATTAGGTAAAGATGAAGTTGATTGGAAAACGTGGATACCCGGAAAATAAATAAGAATAGTAAGTTTAACAAAAGGTAACGAAATGTGTATTTCTTATATTTTGAATATTTTATTTCATTATTTTTAACTTTTTTTCCACTTTAGGTATGTTATGAAGACAATTGTGATATGGAAGAAGATTTGATAAAGATGAAGTTAATTGGAAAACGTGGATGCCCGGAAAATATAAAAGAATAGTAAGTTTAAAAAAAGGTAACGAAATGTGTATTTCTTATATTTTGATTATTTTATTTCATTATTTTTCACTTTTTAGTCATTTTAGGTATGTTATAAAGACGATGGTGAAATGGAAGATGATTTGGTAAAGATGAAGTAGATTGGAAAACGTGGATGCCCGGAAAATAAATAAGAATAGTAAGTTTAACAAAAGGTAACGAAATGTGTATTTCTTATATTTTGAATATTTTATTTCATTATTTTTAACTTTTTTATCATTTTAGGTATGTTATTAAGACGATGGTGAAATGGAAGATGATTAGGTAAAGATGAAGTTGATTGGAAAACGTGGATACCCGGAAAATAAATAAGAATAGTAAGTTTAACAAAAGGTAACGAAATGTGTATTTCTTATATTTTGAATATTTTATTTCATTATTTTTAACTTTTTTTCCACTTTAGGTATGTTATGAAGACAATTGTGATATGGAAGAAGATTTGATAAAGATGAAGTTGATTGGAAAACATGAATGCCTGGAAAATATAAAAGAATAGTAAGTTTAAAAAAAGGTAACGAAATGTGTATTTCTTATATTTTGAATATTTTATTTCATTATTTTTAACTTTTTTATCATTTTAGGTATGTTATTAAGACAATGGTGAAATGGAAGATGATTTGGTAAAGATGAAGTTGATTGGAAAACGTGGATGCCCGGAAAATATAAAAGAATAGTAAGTTTAACAAAAGGTAACGAAATGTGTATTTCTTATATTTTGATTATTTTATTTCATTATTTTTAACTTTTTTATCATTTTAGGTATGTTATGAAGACAATTGTGAAATACAAGAAGATTTAGTAAAGAGGAATTTGATTAGAAAACGTGGATGCCCGGAAAATATAAAAGAATAGTAAGTTTAACAAAAGGTAACGAAATGTGTATTTCTTATATTTTGAATATTTTATTTCATTATTTTTAACTTTTTTATCATTTTAGGTATGTTATTAAGACGATGGTGAAATGGAAGAAGATTTGGTAAAGATGAAGTTGATTGGAAAACGTGGATGCCCGGAAAATATAAAAGAATAGTAAGTTTAAAAAAATGTAACGAAATGTGTATTTCTTATATTTTGAATATTTTATTTCATTATTTTTAACTTTTTTATCATTTTAGGTATGTTATGAAGACAATTGTGAAATACAAGAAGATTTAGTAAAGAGGAATTTGATTAGAAAACGTGGATGCCCGGAAAATATAAAAGAATAGTAAGTTTAAAAAAAGGTAACGAAATGTGTATTTCTTAAACTTCGAATATTTTATCTTATAATTTTTAACTTTTTAGTCATTTTAGGTATGTTATGAAGACAATTGTGAAATAGAAAATGATTTGGTAAAAATGAAATTGATGGGAAAACGTGGATGCCCGGAAAATATAAAAGAATAGTAAGTTTAACAAAAGTAACGAAATGTGTATTTCTTATATTTTGAATATTTTATTTCATTATTTTTAACTTTTTTATTATTTTAGGTATGTTATGAAGACAATTATGAAATAGAAGAAGATTTGGTAAAGATGAATTTGAATGGAAAACGTGGATGCCCGGAAAATATAAAAGAATAGTAAGTTTAACAAAAGGTAACGAAATGGGTATTTCTTATATTTTGAATATTTTATTTCATTATTTTTAACTTTTTTATCATTTTAGGTATGTTATGAAGACAATTATGAAATAGAAGAAGATTTGGTAAAGATGAATTTGAATGGAAAACGTGTATGCCCGGAAAATATAAAAGAATAGTAAGTTTAAAAAAAGGTAATGAAATGTGTATTTCTTATATTTTGAATATTTTAATTCATTATTTTTAACTTTTTAGTCATTTTTGGTATGTTATTAAGACGATGGTGAAATGGAAGATGATTTGGTAAACATGAAGTTGATTGGAAAACGTGGATACCCGGAAAATAAATAAGAATAGTAAGTTTAACAGAAGGTAACGAAATGGGTATTTCTTATATTTTGAATATTTTATTTCATTATTTTTAACTTTTTTATCATTTTTGGTATGTTATTAAGACGATGGTGAAATGGAAGATGATTTGGTAAACATGAAGTTGATTGGAAAACGTGGATACCCGGTAAATATAAAAGAAGAGTAAGTTTAAAAAAAGGTAACGAAATGTGTATTTCTTATATTTTGAATATTTTATTTCATTATTTTTAATTTTTTTATTATTTTAAGTATGTTATAAAGACGATGGTGAAATGGAAGATGATTTGGTAAGGATGAATTTGATTTGAAAACGTGGATGCCCGGAAAATATACAAGAAAAGTAAGTTTAACAAAAGGTAACGAAATGTGTATTTCTTATATTTTGAATATTTTATTTCATTATTTTTAACTTTTTTATCATTTTAGGTATGTTATTAAGACGATGGTGAAATGGAAGATGATTAGGTAAAGATGAAGTTTATTGGAAAACGTGGATGCCCGGAAAATATAAAAGAATAGTAAGTTTAACAAAAGGTAACGAAATGTGTATTTCTTATATTTTGAATATTATATTTTATTATTTTTAACTTTTTAATCATTTTAGGTATGTTATGAAGACAATGGTGAAATGGAAGATGATTTGGTAAAGATGAAGTTGATTGGAAAACGTGGATGCCCGGAAAATGTAAATGAATAGTAAGTTTCAAAAAAGGTAACGAAATGTGTATTTCTTATATTTTGAATATTTTATTTCATTATTTTTAACTTTTTAGTCATTTTAGGTATGTTATAAAGACGATGGTGAAATGGAAGATGATTTGGTAAAGATGAAGTTGATTGGAAAACGTGGATGCCCGGAAAATATAAAAGAATAGTAAGTTTAAAAAAATGTAACGAAATGTGTATTTCTTATATTTTGAATATTTTATTTCATTATTTTTAACTTTTTTATCATTTTAGGTATGTTATGAAGACAATTGTGAAATACAAGAAGATTTAGTAAAGAGGAATTTGATTAGAAAACGTGGATTCCCGGAAATATAAAAGAATAGTAAGTTTGAAAAAAGGTAACGAAATGTGTATTCTTTATACTTTGAATATGTTATTTTATAATTTTTAACATTTATATCATTTTAGGTATGTTATGAAAACTATGGTGAATTTAAGAAAATTGAAAATAGTGTAATATAATTAGAAAATGTTCATGAAATAAATTTTTACGTGAATAGTAAATATAAAAACGTTAAATGAACATCTACATTACCCAATATTTCAAGAAATATTAATTTTTAAATGTTTTTTTTTTAGGTACATTACGAAAATCATGATGCATTTGAAGAAAAGTCTGTAAAATGTAATAATAATCACAAAGACGTATGAATGAAATAACTAACTGAAGAATAATTATGCAAAATATGGCAAAGATGACGGCATCTTATAAGTGTGGAAAATGGTAACTTATTTTTAGTATTTTTTTTTAGTTACATAATGAAAAGCAGCACGATTTCAAGAAAAGTCTGAATAATTGAATACTAATAAAAAAGATGGATGTGTGGAAAATCTATCTGAATTATAATTATGAAAAATACGGAAAAGACATCTGATTCTTGAAAACGTATAACTTGTAACTCATCATTAATATATTCTGTTTATTATTTTAGATACATTATGATATTCTAGTTAAATTTCAAGAAAAGTCAAAAATGAATATAATTGTAAAATACTGATGAATGTAAGGACTGCCTGAAGAGTAAGTATGCAAAATACTGAAAAGACTTCTTAACGACTCATGCTTACAAAATCTATATTTTTGATTTTTAACTCTATTAATTATTTTTGATTCAAATATAAAAACTCAAGTGAATTGAAATAAAAACGGAAAAAATGGAATATAATTGTAAAATATTGATGAATGGAAAATCTACAAGAATAATAGTTATAAAAATGGGAATGACATCTGATAGACTTAAACTTATAAAATGATATTTTATAATTTTTTACTTTATATATTATTCTAGGTTGATAATTTAATCTTAGGTGAATTTAAAGAAAATTGGCCAAAAAGTAATATAATTGTAACATATTGGTAATTAAAAAAATACAAAGAATATTACTTATAAAAAATAATTGAAAAGGAAATGAGCGCGACTCGAAATTGCTTAATTTAAGTTTTTATTTATATTTATTATGACAGATATATCGTAAAATATCTGCTGAACTTCATTAAAACAACGAAAGTGTGTAAGATGAAAACTGTATAAATTAAAAACAAAATTATCTGAATGCTTTTATAAATATACTAGGTGTTAATTGAAAAAGTTTAATAATATTTATAAAAGAAAAAACTGCAGGGTTAATACGTTCAAAAAAAATAATGAAATTAAACACGTGAATACAGCTTATCAAATTATAATTATCATGAATTTATACTAATCTTATTACTTCAATCATAAAAAAACATGTTTTACTAAAAATAAAATATTTATCATACGACAAAAATTTGAAAAATAATAAGCAAAACGTCATCGGTATAGTTTTTGCCTCACACATAAGTTATACTTTATTCTTATACAAAAATTCCAAATTTTTTCTGTAATTAGATTCACAAAAATTTAATTTGCAAAATCAATTTCATAAAAATATAACTAATTCAAATTTTTTTAATGTTAAATTTGTAAAATGTCGAATCGTATGCAGGCTTGATTTTAGTTGTTAATTTTGTGAAATTTAATATCCTAAACATCAAATAAAATCACTTTTACCATACATTCACATTAAATATATTTTTGACATAAAGTGGTGTACATGTTTAATTTTTATTTATTATGATTTTTATTTCTCATAATAAAAAGTTTATTTATTTTTTAAAATTTTTTCATTGAATACCATTTACTTAAGTGGGTCCCATTTTATTAAAAAATAATGATGTTATTAGTCTGCAGGTATCAGTAATTATATCTAATATTATGTGTTATTACTCCTAATAGAGCTTTTTATTAACAGATTCTTGTTATATATTATCGCTACTTATGTTAACTGAAACTTCCTCGTTTTTATAGACTATTAGTATTATTGTAGGTTAGATTCTGTAACATATTCTGTGGAAAATATTTTAATAATGTTAACATCAATTAATATTATTGAAGATGATTTAATAAGGTTTACAACAACATTAATTTTTACGCAGTTGATATTTCTGTTATTTTTTCATACATTACGGTAATGCTAAACAAATATACTGATATCATTTTTATAACGTCTCATAAAATTGTTTTAATAAAGCCAAATACCATTAAAGTACAAACAAAACAAGTTTTCATAATCAAAGTCACTAGTGATCTTAACTCATTCCGGGAAATAAATCACTTTTTGGCACATGAGCAAAATCGATTTTTTGCTCAAAATATACAAATTTTACAGCTATAATTTTATACTTATTTATAACTCTTATAAACTACTAAAAAGAATTATTGTATTAATATCATAATATTAATCCTAGAACGAGTTAATGAGTAACAAATATGATACTTAATCAAAACTTCTATGGACGAATTTTTAGTAAACAATTTTTTTATAAGAATGATACTTAAAAACTCTTGAAAAATTTTTTTAAGGTTATAAGAATATATAAATTTTAAAAAAATACTATTTATCTATTCCAATCGATTTAATACAGAAATGCACTAAAAAATTTCGTCCAAAAATTTCCATTGGATTTGTTTTCAGACAATTAAGCTAGAATTATTTTTAAATTATATATAAAGAAATTCATCGATAATTATTTTAATATTCGAATGTTGAAATATACTTTACTTCACACACTTTCTATTCTGGTAGTATTAGACTCATCTAATGCAACATATTATGCAGGATGATTTACAGTTCGATAGTAATAAACGTTCACAGCCTGTGAAGAACATGCTCGCTATTCATCAATTTTTATAGTATTCCCTTTTTAAATCTCGTGTTCAGTTATTAAGTGTAGGGTGTTACAAGCTCTTTTTTGAACGACGAATACGCTTACTTCTTAATTCGTTACCACGCATTCACACAATCCAAGCAGCCATTGATCATCCTACATACGAATGTAACGTTCTGTGTTACATGTAGCAGTCTGCTCATGTTTGAGCTCAGAATCCATATCTAAGGGTTTATAACCTCATGACTATTGTTTTAATTATATTTTTTATCATATAACATATTCTTAAAATTAAAATTATTAATTTAATTTGTATGAATAGTTTATATAGACAAAAATTCCGCATTAGAGCTCATTTTTCACTGGTT
Source organism: Pempheris klunzingeri (assembly GCF_042242105.1). Lineage (NCBI taxonomy): Eukaryota > Metazoa > Chordata > Actinopteri > Acropomatiformes > Pempheridae > Pempheris > Pempheris klunzingeri. The sequence goes on along the minus strand of NW_027255283.1, from coordinate 14,564 downwards.
TCTTATTATGTCGCCATTGTATTAATTTTGTTTACCAAAATAAAGAAATTTATCGTTTTTAACGATATTAGCACGCATTTTCTCTTTTTCAAACTATTTTAGGGGATAATTTTACACAAATTTATGTTTTTTGATAGGGTTAGCGTATTTTTGTGTGATAGTAATACTTTTTTTAGAACCCATTCATATAGTATTTTATACATCATATAAACTGATAATCTATGATTGATTTGATCTACAAAAAAAACCTCTCAAATAAAAAAACGTGTTGATCATATAAGAAAACCTAATCTCACGTGTTTTCTTATAGATAATATGTTTAAACCAAGTAAAATTACTTTAAGCATTAGTAGGTAACGATATATCTAACATCGCCATTATTATTGTACTATTCTAAATTTTTTGCAAATATTTTGCATTCTTTAATAGTTTACATTGCGTTGCAAGACAAGCATGACTTACAACCATTCGGAATAACTTGTATGAACTTAAACTAATGTAACCATTACGCACTCTTTTATTGTCATATGTAATGCATTAAAATCGTCCTTATGCGTCATATGTACTCATTTTACTGTTTTACACAAAAAAATGCACGCAAAAATATTATTTAAAACTAAAATAGTGTTAGCACACAATGAAAAATTTTTTATCCAATGTTTAGGGTGTAAAATTAGCACAAGATAAACGACGAAAGCTCAATGTGCACGCATTGTAACATTTTTCGATGTGAAAAGAGAAAAAGTCAAAATTTGTTATATTTTTATAAAATTGATTTTTCGATCAATATTTTTGATGATCTAAATACAGTATAGATCTGGATTTTTTGTACAATAAACAAGAACTGTTTTGTTTGAGTCACTAGCTATACAGATACCAGCAATGCTTTTAATGGTTGGGTTTCAGCGATTTAATTAAAGGATGTGTCCAAAAACTACTGTTCACATTGTGATAATAAATATATCGTATTATTTCTATAAAAATCACTTTTAGTTGTCACATTCTTATTATTTTAATTTATTAAGTAATCGAATTTAAGAAAATAAGAACTTATTAAATAAGAGCTATCTGTCTGTTTACAACAACCAATAAGTTCGGGTAACCTAGGAGGATTGTAGTGTATTAATAATAATGCATATCTATTGCATCAAATAGTTTACATAATTTTTACATCATGATAATCAATTTTTAATTTTTTAGTATATTGGTAAATATATAATATAAATTATATTTCAATAATTAATGTTAAATATCACGGGTTTCATGAGAAAAAGAACAAATTCTTTAAAATATAGTTTTTGACATGCTTTTAAATATTACAAAATTTTGATATATGTTCCTCATAAAATAAAAGAGATTAAGATAAGTTAATATTCACAGTATAAATGCCACTATAAGTCATTATTTAAGAATTTTATTTCACAAATAAATACTTGTGTGCTATAATATTTTAAATATTATTACCGCATTTAAGTATTGATATTGAAAAGTATATTTTTAATACAGATTGTAATTATATATGATAATATAAAAATAGAAATGAATTGGACTATTACTTTAATTCAAGTATAACATGATTCAAAGAAAATTTATCCAGAAATAATCTAATAGCAATTCAAATAAAATTTTTTCTTATATCAAAAGTAACTATTATATTAGAGTGGTTTATGTGATGTCAAATAAAGTTTGTAACGCTAAGAAAATTGAAATTCTTACTATCTCTAAAACTTGCAATTAAACAAAAATTCAAAGAAATTTTTTAAAATCTGCTAAAATTATATTTTAAAACATTCAATGGAGAATATATTAATGGTAATTTTATAACTTATTCCACAGATAAACATGATTTTCTTGTAATTTAATTAAATAAATATATTTAACTAACAATTATTAAATACGATAACTATCAATTGTTACGATCTGATCAATTGATCGAATGATTAAAACTGACAATTTCCGTGTACAATTCATGTTTTACTTTTAATGATGTGAATTTCACCTAAATTTATGATTGTCCGTTTTAAATAATTTTATAGCGTAAAAATTATTCTTGATATTATTTAAAAACCATAATCTCATCTGGTGATTACATTAATAAATAAAGTTTGTTAATATAAGCTTATTTTTTAATTCTTAGTTTTCATATTTAACAACTGCTCGATCTAAAATTATGGTGGATTTTTTTTCAGTTATTTCAGAATATGTATTACTCAGTAATATTTAAAATTCAAATAGTTGGAAAGTGAAAATGTTTTCATATATATAAAATAATAGTTTTTAAATTTTTAATTCACTTATTTAACAGTAAAGAGTGAGACAATTTACACAGAAATACCGACTGTAAATTTATCAGAAATATATCTAACAGATAAGAAAATTTATTAAGGAAATCGTCAAAGCCCATCTATGTTATAAGTTCATTAAATATTATAGATATATTTTTCAACTTTTAAAATTTTTTTTCTAGACTGTGGTAATGAAACATTCCACTAGATTCCTAAATTCATAAAAATTGTGGTTCATTAGGGTAACATTCTTATATTGTTATAAGCCCTATATTGACTGGATTGTTTACGGTTATTCACTTAAATTTATTTATGTTTACAAAGAAGCGATATCGACTAATTATGATTATATATATATTGATTTGTTATTAGACTTTTTTTACCATGAAGCTGAACATCTTTTTCATGAATATAAATTTGAATAGCTAATTTTTCGGTAAATTCGCTTTTTATAACTTAAGTCATTATACATGTTGAAATTACAATTGACTATTTTTGTTAAACAATTTTCTATTAGACGATCACTTATAGATTATAATAATATTATTTTATAACAAAATTATTTCATAGTAAGTTTATTATGCATAGATTTGAATTATAATAAATTTTATGAATTAAAATTATTATGGTGAATTCTTATTTTATACTTTATATTGATAATATGAGTACACTGAATCCTTAGTCCTGATTTTTTTTAAATTAACACTAAATTTTTTATTTATAACAATATAAATGAAAGGATTTTTATGTATATTGTGAGAATTATCATTGTGATAATATACGTATCATGGGTAAGATACGAATTTTGTATAGTCTCATTTTTCAAAATATCATTGATCTGGCTTTTATATTATTTTAAGATTTTATTGAAACAACATAGCTTTTTAATTCATTTATTGTTTATTAAAATCTGTTTAGTTCATTCTGATTTTTTAGTTTCGTTGTACAAGGCCTCCTATAAACATCTATTAACGTTATCAATTTTCTTACTTTGGTCTTCTTAATTCGTGGGGATAATTTTGAAAATATTTTAGCTTTGCCTTTTTTTGTTTATATTTATGTAATTTTCTGAAAATATATATTAGTTACATTAGAAATAAGCAATGATTTTCTAGTCAGTATATATTGATATGACATATTTATGAGTGTTGAGAGAAAATCTTGATAAAATGTAGTAAATTCGTAAAATAAGAGTTTCTACATAGAAGAAATATAATTTTTTTATATAATGGAATTTATTTTTATAATTTATATGATTGCGTTTACTCTTTAGGAAACACATTTGTATTGAAATTTGATTTATTAGGTTCTAGAAACGATAATTTCCATTGTTTTTTTAAGTGAGTTAGTTATTTTACTTTTAGTCAGTCGTAAAGAGTTATACAGTAACTTAAAGATTCTATACACTCTCGTTATGTTGGGATAAATCATAAAATACTTTTTTTTTAATTTTCATTGATAAACTACCGTGCTCACACAGAAGGTCAACAATAATTTTCTAAGGCTTAAATGAATTACCTTATACTCATTTCTTATCCTAAATTTTAAATAATTTAAAATGTATAATATATTCTATAAAATGCATTAAATATAATCCTTATTTATAATATTTTTATGACAGAATAGTATATTTTATACTTTTAATGACACTATAATTTGCTAAAAAAAGCTATAATTTTGAACTAATATTTCCTTTAAAAACATTATTTGAGTTATTTAATTGAAGTACATCTTTTAAGGTGACTTATGATTGTTTGCTTTTTCATCCTATACATATGCTACATTAGTACTTTAGGTGTGTTAATATTTTAAAGTTATTTTGAGTATATAACTTTTTGATATATCATAGCAATCCTTTTTGTTATTATAATTAATGCTGGTTTTTAACGAAAGGTAAGAGAAAAATGCTCGATATAAGCTTCATAAAAATTATTAAGATCAGATGTAACATACGCAATGATCTTTTACTTTTTCTTTGTATTTATGAAACTTGTTTAATTTTATGGACTATAACATGAAATAGATGTAGTTAGTCCCTAATATACTTTTGAAATTTAAGAACTAAAAAAGATCTATGAATTAATACTTTATTGCTCAGATAGAGGTATATTTTTAGTCTTTTTTCTGAAGTTATATATATTTTGTTTGTTTCGCCAGTCTTCCATGCATTTTTTATTCTAGTATTGTAATAGAATTTATTTAACATTATTAAACACTGTAGTGTACTATATAATCCTATGATCAACACTTCTACCTTATTACCTTCCATAGAAACTTTTAAATGATCCGTCATTTCTCTTTTACAACTTACTACTATCTTTCTCGTTAGATGTAACGTAATCCTACCTAATTATTACAAAAGATTGATTTTAAACTTTTTATTTAATTATTTTAGATTATATAAAACCGGATAACGAATGTTATAAGCAAACCATAATGAATCTTTTTTTTGAATATTTCAAATTGAATCGTATATTGTCTCATTAGAAATAAACCTATAATCTCTGACTTTATCCAATTCTTTACAAATTCATTTTAAATCTTTAAAATAATGTTTACCTATAAATTTACCTGTATTTGGATAAACTTAATTTAGTTTTTATATAAATCACCTATTTTATTGTTGAGTTTTTAGGCATTCTTCGGATAATATAATCATATATTCATTAGTCTAGTTTATTGTTTAAAATTCTTTTAAATTCATTTTTTGATATACTCTAATTCACTTTCTTTCGATTAAAATATTCATTTATTTATAACTAAAAAATACTTGGATAATGAAAAATGACAAACTGTTATAACAGGCATCATTTAAAGCTCACTCATTCGTATTTGATAATTTTATATTTAACACTTTATTTTTACAATATACGTGTCAATTAGGCAATAGAATGTTTCCGAAAAATTTTTAAACCACATACATAATACTGGGAAAATGTAGAAAAAAATTTATTAAAAATTTAAGAATTTTTTTGAGATATTAATTAATCATCTATTGAATTAATTAACTATTGTGCATTATATTGTAGTTTTACTTGTATTAATTTGAAGAAGTTCATTCTTATAAAATTTTGTGACCATATAATTAAGTATTACTTAATAAACTATACACAAGTTATTTATTCTGAAAAATAATTTAATATCTATATCTAATAAAAACACGTTAAAGACATATGTAATTTTATATGTATTTTTGGAAAGTACATTAACAGAATTTCTAGTTTTTTATTTTAATTCTCACAATATTTCATTCCCCAGAGAAGAAAGCATCGCATTTCTAATGATACCCGTAAAATTTAAGGTATAGACATTTCACATAATTTTTATTGTAAGGCATAATGATTTCGCATTTTTTTTCTAGAGGAAACTTTTTTAAACCAGTTATAATACTACTATATAACGATATGTCAACTATTTCAGAAAATAGCTATCAAGGGTGCAAATCCTGTTACTTGATTCATATGGCGAACAACTTTTCTATACTTTTAGATATTTTTTCTTATCAAGGGGCACTGTTCTAATATTAACTTTAAAAAAATTTGTGATATACTAAATACTGATTGATAACTTGTTAATCTATCTATTTGTGATGCATAATTTTCAATATCCTGTCTTATTTAAACAACATTATTTTTTACTTATTCCTATTTTTTCTGAAATAAGCTTTAATATTTTAAAATGGATCCTAGTCACTTTATTATGAGTTAAGGGTGAAATAAATTGTTCAATTATTCTTCTATTTAAATCTTGATGAGTTATCTATATTAGTATTCTGAAGTACAATTAAGTAGAAAAATTTTAAGTCAGAACTTTCTATTAACAGGAGCACTATGTTGATTTTTTACCAAACAAGTCTTTATTTTCTTAAAGTAAATTGATTGAGATATTGGCTACATATTATTTTTTCCTTAAGGTATATTTATAAAAAATTTTGTGAACGTATAATTAATTTTAGTACATTTATTAATTTTACGCTGATTTAAGCATATTTATTTATTACAAAAAAGCAGCTAACAACTCATGGTTGTGAAAATCAAAATGATAAAGAATTAATGTTATAGCTGTATCTAACTCTTTCTTTTGTAACCATCTAAAAGTTAGTATATTAAAATCGTTTATCCTTAAAATAAGTGAGCCATTTTCAGTACTATAAATATAATTATCAACTTTAAAAAAAATTAATAACTTTTAAGTTCCTGGTGAAAAAAACGATATATTATAACAGTTCATAGTGTGCCTAATTAGTAGGAAATTTAGGTTATTTTGTTGTACAAAGAATTTGGCATTTTGAAAAACAAATATACGCTATATTTACATACAGAAGATTAAGTTTTTTATTCATTTATAAAACTAGATATACTAGGATTTTAAAAAATAATAATTGGGTTCATTTATACAAAATACTGAAAATTTTAGTTTAATAAATGTTTATAAAAATTAAATATGTACAGCAAGCATTAAAATTCTAATTTTACTAGATTTTTGTATAAGTGCCTATAAAATTCTATTTTATACAGCAAAAATATGTTTTTTAGTGATTATTCTTTAACCTTTTAACGATCAAAAGACGATATCCCACTAACGTTTTTGGGCGAAAATATACCCCACTTTTTTATTACATATATAGATGTAAATATATAAATAAGCCATTACTGAATTTTAACATGTGGAACTATAGGAATCGTGAAACAGATAAACGAGTTAATCTTTGCAATAGTCTTATTTATACACATTCTCATTACATATCATTGCTCATAGTTACAGTCGTGTAAAATGTGATTGCTTAAATAATATATCTAAATTTTTTAATAGAAAAATATAAATGAACAATAAATATTTTTTACTAACATTTATAACAAATCATCTATGAGTGATTTCGGTAGTATAACTTGAAACAAATTTAACACCATTATGATTTTTTCTGTCTTTGTTTCTTTCATAAAAGTTGCAGCGTGTTAGCTTTTCATAAAATTCTGATATTTTATTTAGAATTACAAATTTTATTTTCCTCTTTCTGATTTTGTTGGTTGAATTACTATCTAAAAGTTGGCTATACAGTTTTTCCAACTTTTCTTTTAAGAATAATGTTTTGATTTTTTTATCATTTTGAAATATATCTTTAAATAATGAGAACACATTTATTAGAGATAGATTAATCATATTATAAAACACAATCAGAGGCCAGCGTCTAGTAAATCTGAGTGTGTAAAATAATTACAACATTCAATCGACCTTATCCACTCCAACTTTAGTTGTAGTGCATCATTACTTTAGGCTTAAACTTAGACTGCTCATCGTTAACAGTGTTATTAGTAGTGTCAGTTGACAATAGGATAAGCTTTTTTAAACACATATGATTTCAGCATATACTTTTCATAGAAAACAAATGTGCTACTGTACAATGGTCTTTTTGTAGAAATCAATGAGTTATTTTATTTTTATTTTTGCAGAGTAGAATGATGGAGGTGATAATTGAAGGACAACCATTTTATCGACATTGTATTATCTTAGTTCCCAAAATTATTTTTACCAAATATATCATTATATTTGAAATATAGTTGACAATATGGTTTACTAACAAAAAGAACTTTAGACCATATTTAGCAGGCTTCATTGGTATATATTGGCCAAAGTGGCAACTTTGTCTATATAATACCAGTTGTTCATCTATCGTAACATCTTGATTTGGAAAAAAATATATTGGTAAATTGTCAACTCATTCATCGCATGCCTCACTAACAGAGAAATTGTTACATTCGATCTTGCGTGAAAATCTAGTTTTGAAATCATCAAAATAAAGATCTCTTTTAATTTTTGATCAACTACGTAAAAATAATCGTCAATAGATTTCTTCACCGTCATTAACACTAAAATGCTCAGATAGTGCTTCTTTTCTATCTTTGTAATAAACCATTAGCACAACAATACCAAAATAGCTATTTATCTCGATATCGTCCATATCATGGAACTCAGTTTTAAAATGGTGTTCCTCATATATTTTCATGAGCTATAATTTTTCTAAAAATCCCGGTTGTAAAAAATAAAAATGGCAATCATAGAAAGATTTGATTTTTAATAAAGCATAACAAGTGGCACCAAAAGTAGAGTTCATATTATTTTCAACGAAAGTTTTAGTTGTAATTAGTTTTAGTGTACTCAAAATAATTCTATTTTTACTTTTCAGTGTCATCATTTACTACATCAACTATCTCTTTATCAGATATATCATTTTCATTAGTAATTAAGTCTTCAAATTCACTTCTAGAAGAGCTTTACTCATCACTGCAATCGCTCATTTTAAATTATATAATTACCACACATGTGCATGTATTGCTTACTTATTTTGTTCATGTTTTTCTAAAAAACGATTCGTTTGATTTTATTAAAATTTCGTCAATGAGTTACATTTAACGCATTTTTAATTTCGACTTTTAAAAAAAGTGTGGTAAATTTTACCACATAAACGTAAGAGGGTGTAAACATTAAGTGATCTCTCGCAAAATGGTGATGCGTGCGTATTTATGAAAAATTTGATACAAATAATAGTCTTTAGTGATAATGTAATCAAGATTTTACTTATATAATTTCATTATAATATTTAAAAAGATTGATCTGCAATGAGTGTTGATATTTTGCATATATTTTAGATAGTGTTTAATTTGATTATTTTTATCTTAAATCAATATAATAGTTAGCCGCCTGATTTTAAATATCATTTTCAACAGTTATTTTGCTGCATTTTAACATATATAAGAGTATTGTCGAACTAAAATGACTTTGTTCGAATTTTTTATAAAAATTGAGGTTAGAAACCTTAGTAAAACATGAATAAGGTGCAGTTTTATTCAAAACCCGGAAATGAAAATTTTAGGATTCTCTTTGATACTTTTTTTCATTTAAGAAATTTAAACAAAAATTGTTGAACTTCGAGTAAACTATAGAAAAGAAAATGCAGTTTGGAACTAATTTTTCTGTTGGGAATGTAAAGTTGCAACAATTTATTTGTGCATTTTTAAAAATTTTACCAGTGATCAACAGATTTGGAATTATCCAGATGATTTAGATTCTTCAAAACACTTAGCATAACAAATCTATGTATTTTTATTTTAAAAAAATTATACATAACGAATTTTTTTATGTACATTTTGATATTCAATTCCTCAAGAGTTTTTGGTGAACCAAGGATAAAAAGATTTCTCTTTCTTACATTTTGAATTGTTTTGTAGTTTTTTTATAATTAGTATCTCGCATAATTTTTTTGGACTGTAGAAGCTGATAAGACTATGTGAGTTGTCTATGTTGTGTTTAGTGCCATCTTCCTTATTTTTTTTTGTTTAAAATACTTAAAATTGATGTTTTTTCTATTCTACAGAAATTAGATTTGCATATTTAAGCGCTAAATTTTATCTTTAGACAACTCTATTATTCTGTTTTATAGACATTGATATTTAAAATATAGATAGTTTCTGTAAAATACCAATTGACTGTTTATTGACGTGCTAAACAATTTCTAATAATATAAACATGCATACTTAGGCGTTAGGGGCTATCTTTATTATTGATGCGCGTGAAACTTCTGTCAGCCTTTTCCTATTTGTGAAGTTCGTTGTGCATTTTTGTATAAAGCAATTTTTATTTAAAAAAATATGTAATGTCTATAAAAAATTTTTAAATATTTTATGAAAAAGAATCCCTATAGTATTCATTAGATGCCCATAATTTAGAGTGGTTGAAGCTTTAGTCAAAAATGACACATTTGTTTAATACACATTTTATTGTCAAATTATACTAAATAACAGGTTAAAATATAAATAAAAAAATACTTTAGCCTTTTTAATTAAAAATTATACAATTTTTAGATCTATCCAAAAAAGTGACAAAAATCCACTTTAAAATAAAAAGAAAAAATTAAAAATTATTGTACACTCAAACAAAACTACGTTGAAGGGCCGGATTTTGTAATCGCTAGACAATCACTTATAACTAACTATCCTATATTTATTATAGCATAAAAGCTTTTTACCTTAAAATTTTCAGTCTCTAACTTTGAAATATAAATTTAAAATAACCATAAACAATATTATAAAAGTAGCTATAACACAACTGATATTTTGTACAAGTTGATAAAACACCATAGACTGATTATGGTAACATTTATTAATTGCAACATTTTCTATAATATTGTATTTAAAAAGGATATCAGATACGTATAAACAAAATTGTTACAGGAGATTTGGAAAAAAATCTATTTTTTAAGATTTAGAATAATAAATTATTTTATTACTTCATATGAAATATTTCAAGTTTGATTATTAAAATTAAGCATTTTTCTGTAAAAAGTCATAAGGAATAGAGAAAGTTGGCTTTTAAAGATATTTTTTTAGAACATTTGTTATAATGTATATGTAATTATACTGGGCCAATCATATTTAAACAGAAAATTATCTAGAGCAGATCATGATGTAAAGAACATGACGATTAGTGAGTACATTAAATAGTTGTGACCTTGAAAGATTATCTCTACAAATTAATGAAATAATGTATAACTACAAACGACAATCATTAAATTGCATTTTTTATTTCCTTATGAAATATAAAAATGCAGCGATGATTAAATCAATTAATAAAAAGTAGAGCTTTTAGAATTTCCAATTTAAGAAGTAATTGTACCGTAAGAAGAAATATTATTACCCCTAAACGGTTGGAAATATGCTCCAAATTCGCCAGGCGCATGCACGATAAGCATATAAATTGTCTGCGTGAGACAGCAATAATGATGTTTAATGGTAATATTAGTTCAATTCAAATTTTAAATTCTTTTTACAAAAAGCATCAAAGTATTAATAAGTTATAATAAATATTTTTTAACGAAAAATTCACAAAGGAAAAATTCACTGTTTTGTCAATGCCAAAATAGAAACTAGGCTGCCAGATTAATTACAGAGTCGGATAAAATCAATCTTCTGGAATTAAAGGAATACCGAAAATCACTTTTTTGTGAGAATCGTAATTTACCAAGGTTATTATCGTCATCAGCCAAACATTCTTATTCGGTAAATAAAGTTTATTCGATACCAACGAATTTTTTTATTAAGTCTGTGTGATGCTGATATTATCTTTAGAGTAATATATATATATATATATATATATATATAAATATTCAAAACAATGGGAAAAGAAAATCTAATGTTGGTGAAAATATAAATAGTTAGACGTGCTTAGTATTACAATTCTCAAAATGAATATTATTGTACGTTTGATTCATGAGTAAATGATAAAAGTCTAACGTATTAACTAATAAACACAATATCATTCCCTGAATTCACATATATTGGTTACGTACAGTTTATTTAAAGCATGCTTTAATGAATACTTTAGTTTATATTTTTTATGGAAAAATATCCTGCAACGTCTTCCTTTCAATATATATTTTGCTGGAAACAAAAACACTGACTGATGGAAAATACTTCATGTTTTCACAAAAAATGTCAATTAAGCTTCCAAAATAAATATTCATACGCTGAAGTTTCTGTTTAGTTTATGTAGAAGAGAAACAAATTCAAAAATATAACTCTGTATTTTTCATTTTCGGACAGATTATTTGGCGAAATTTTTAAATTTATGATTTTCCAACGAATTTGTAAAGATACTCAATTCGGATTTTTTGCAAAATGTCTACTTTCTTTAATTACGAATTAAAAACTCCCTGGCATAAATTATTGTGCTGGGAAGTTTAAGTTAGTTACAATTGCCTCAGTAATCGCTTTAACAACCGCAGCAGAACCATACATAATCATTCACGCACGCATACAGACACACAGCTCCGACTTATTATTCTGCTGTAGTGTGAGTTTAACCCGCAAATCATTTTCGTTTTGAAGCAACCACCACCTTTAACCTATCAGTATATCAGACGTTTGCTTTATGTGAATCATCTCGATGGAGGCAGAAATTTACTTTTGCATCCTACTGCATCAGCACTTGACTTCATCATTCTAACAGGCTTACTACCACTACCAGTATAGACTATAATTTTTTAATAACCAAGCAATTACTGTAGTGTTCATACCAACTTATGATTAAGGGATACGAATCACTGAAAACAGTAGATGCTGCCTGACTCGAAGCTGCTACCAATGAGTTTGCGAGCACTAGTTTATACCACTAAGCCGATTGCTAATTGTAAATTGCCCGATCTCTTTAACATTTGTTCCTGTAAAATGTGTAGACACATAATAAAAAAATCCTCATTAACTAAGAAAAACTCAAACAAAAATCTATTAAATTCTTTTCTTTTGTTTGAAATGAATCATTAAAAAGGAACCAAACATCAAATTAGCTCATGGAATGCACATCAAAGAGTTTTTGGCTATATTTCTCTTTCGTCTAACTCTGCTAATGTGTTAAATCGGAATTTCTTAAGTTTTCATAACTGCGATCTGGGTATTTTAACATTTTTGCGTATGTTACGCAAACACAAATGCAATGTTAAGAACAAAATTGAATACTAGATGGCATGTCAATGAAGCACTAAGGTTACAAAGTATACATGTCAGTACTAAATTGTTTAGAAAATGCTTGCAAAAATTTTTCTCTTATTATAACATGATGTACTTGGTACTAATTGTGAAGGTATGAGAATAAAATTTTAAAATATTAAATATAAACACATTTATGGTTTTTTTTATTAGACTTGTCGTTACTCTGTAAATACGCCGGAAGAATTTAAGCTTTTCGTCAACATCATGATTTCAACAATTTATATATATATACATATGAAAAATGATAACAGTATTATAAATAGAAGCAAAATAAGGATAATTAGTATTAAGATGTAAATTTGAATCACTTTATATAAAAATTAAAAATTATTGAGTCCAAGTTCTCGCAACCTGGAAGCATATTATAAGCAACATGCATATAACAGAAACCATTCATTCACTAAAGTCTTTTTAATTTCACAAGTTTCAAATCAGTAGATTTTACAAAACTGTAAGCAGTACATTTTAATTCAAATGGTTTTCGATCTACCTCGCCACCGTTACATCTAATCCCGTCAAAAAAATTTTTGAACAAAAAGTTTTGAAGTGAATCAAGACAAAATATTCAGAATAACAAAAATATAATGAATAACTATGCAAGAAATGGTACGACGAATTTCCGCCAAAGGCACACATTCGCCGAATGTGTGCGCATACTTTTTTGTTTTATAGCAATATGGATTCTGATAATGCTAAAAAAAGGCTATATTATTGTTGAAACAAAAAGATGAGGCTTAAAAATTATTTATAAGATCTACTGCTACGTCAGAGATAAAACATCTGCGTCAAGTCAATTGTGGAGATGTGATAATAGGTCCTTCAAAGGAAACCTAATTTCTGTTTACCGCGATCAAACTGAATGTAATGAAGGTAAGGGATTTCATAATCACATCGTTTATAAGCATGACCTTCACAAATTGATATATAATGAAAAAATAAGAAAACTTGCTGAAACAACTCATTACCCTACTAATAAAGTTTATTTATTGTCAAATATGAATAAATAAATTAGTGAAATCCATCTGATATCAAAAACAAACATCCTACAAATTTTTACAAAATATCGGAAAATGAAAATGTATCAATGTTAGTATTGATACAAATCTGAGTTAAAATAACTTATCAACTCATATAAACAAACAATTTTGCATTTATGACACTGGATATTTATCAGACGACAGAATAATAATATTTTCGGCGAGTTTTATTATATGTCATCTCAATAACACGGATGTATGGATTGCTGACGGTACATTCAAGTTTTACTAAGGGTATTTTACCAGTCATATATTATTCATGGTAAAATATTTGGAAACATATTCCCGTTGGTTTACGTGCTAATGAGTAACAAGACTGGGAAAGCTATAATAAGGTTATTGGCATTCTGTTGGAAAAAACAAAAGTTAGGCTTCCAAAAAATATTATTGTTGACTTGGAAGCGCCTCAATATAATGCTTTTAAGAAAGCATTAAAGAACACTAAAAATTTTTCTGCTTCTATCATTTAGACAATGCATTTGGAGAAAGATTCAGAAACTAGGTTTATAAAAAAACTATTTTGAATATCCAGATATTAGATTACTTGTTAAATTTTTATCATCGCATGTATTTGTGACATTAGAAAATGTGAAAACCGAATCCAATAAGCTAAATGCTAAAACCAAAACTTTCGGAAACGAAAAATTACTTTTATTACTTTAATATTTTTTATAACCTTTTATAAAATCTTCAAAGTATAA
>NW_027255282.1:0-26076 GCF_042242105.1 Pempheris klunzingeri | reverse complement strand
CCCCTACTCTATAAGATGATGTAGTGGGCTAAACAACAGAATAATTAAAATAATACGCTGATGCCTAGTAGTGTGAATTATAATGAAGAATTTTACTGCAGTGTCTAAAACTTTCAATGAAGTATGTCTGACCAACTTTAGCTTAAATGAAAAATATGATGCCCATTTTATTTACCTTGAAAGTAAAAACGAATTTCAATGTTAATCCATAGCTTAAATAATCAATTGTATTTTGGAATTTATTTAAAAAGTATATGCTGTAAATTATGCTCAAAACATATGGGGAGCTTGACAAACTTTCAATGTGTATTGCGCATGTGTCTAAATATTAGAATAGATCAAATCCCTGTTGGTTTTATCTTATTTTCAAAATAGAGTTACTATGTGATACCCTAAGGTTACAAGTTTGTAGTAATTATTTTGGAGCGTAATCGATTATCATTGTATATATATATAACAAAAATTTTTAAATTTATTATTTATATAACTTTATAAATTTAGTCGTAGTAAATATCAATCTCTACTACTATAAATTAACTATAAAATGTTTTCTAGAAAATTAGTATTTAAAATATTCTAAAGTCAAAAAAATCAACTCCTCGATTCTGGTGACTCATTGAATTGTTCGCACTTGCGCCGAAGCTATGAAAATGGAAACCGATAAACCACGTCCTTCACCAATACATTCTGAAGTATCTTTAAAAACTTTATTTTTTTAAAATTAGTCTAGAAAGCTAAAAAGTTCGTTGAAAATATATTAAACAAGTATCAAATATAATAAATGTATATTCATGCATGCAACATTAAACAGTGTTGAAGGTACAATTGCTGTATTTTTATTGGATCTAGAAGGCTCAATTATATTTCAAGGTAAATTATATTATAAATATTTTTGTTAGATCAAAAAAACAAAATATTTTAGCTACAAAAGATGGAAATTTTGGCACCGAGAAACTGGCAAGGTTACGATTTTTAACATCAATCAAAGATTTTGTATTTTAATACAAATATCTTTGTGTTTAACTAAACCCACAAAAATAGGCTGAAAGAATGAATATAGGGGAATATGAATATTCGCTTTTATTCTTAAAAGACATTGATGTAAATTTCTTTCCATATATTTTTTTATTTTTATGGGAAATTTTAATTATAAATTTAGAATAATTTATGAGTAGTTGAAAATACGCTTTCATTAGTAAATTTTCAGAAAAAATTAACTTTGTATACTTGTCCGGCAATTCAGGGACATTTTCTGCGGTAGAATTTGCATTGGATATTAAGCGCTCTTTATTTTAATTTATACGATTGAAAAAAATGCTAATAAATTGATATAGCTACATAAATTATACAAGAATTTTTGATATTTACTAAATAAAAATTACTCACAAACATGAAAGGTATATATAGTATTTTTCGGTCAAATTACATGCATGCTCAATCAAGATAGAATTTTCCCGCACATTTGCGCAACAGAGAAATAATCACACAACTTTTACTAAAAAAATTAATAAATATAGGTTAATTAATTATGTATTTGTTTTTTTTAATGCCCCAGCAAAGTAAGACTTTAAATGTCTCATGTAGCTTTTTCATTGTTCTAAAGTAATTCCTCAGAACTTTTTTTAATGCATTAAAGCAACTCTTCATGGTCCTTCGGGCACATTCTTTATACAAATGCCCAAAAAGTATCTCAATAGGATTAAGAAATGGCCAATAAGGAGTCAACAATAGTAATTTATGGCCACTATTTTAAATAAGGACCTGCACAGTTTCAGTTTTTTTAAAAGCTACATTGTCCGTGACCAAAATAAATTTTTTATTCGGGCGTAATGTGGAAGGCTTATCGAATAGTTCTTCTAAAAAAACTATTTGATATACACCTCCCTTGTGTAGCTTAAAAAGCTTAAACCCGCAAATTTTTGTACAGATCATTGCAGCAATTACAGTTATATTTTGGGATCGTATAGTTTTACCCTAAAATTATCTCGATGTCAACGAACAGACCTCCTTTATGATCATCGAGTTTAATTCCTGACTCGTCCATGAAAATCATCCGGAGTAACTTGGTTCCAATCGGATGTATTCATTAACATAGCTGATTGCTTTTTAATAAAATAATACAAGTAGAAAAATACCTGCATCTTAATGAAATTTTACGAGGGGAAATTTATATCAGTTGGAACTAAGGAAATTATTTAAGATTATAATGAAACTCATTTAAAGCACGCTGAATTGTATGCCTCAAAACTCTTAAATTAATTTCTTCGAACAACTTAGTGCTAAGTTGATCTAATGACTGGGTGCAATTTTCATCGACTTGGTCTATTATGAACAGCTTGCGCTCTTCATTAAGCAATGATTGACGATCCCGCATCTGGCTTTTCTTAGGAAGAAACAAGTTTTATAATATTTTTGTATAACTCGGTTGGCTACTGATTCGGAAAAACGAAATTTTCCGCTTTTTGTTTGTTTGTTTTTCTAAGCTAAATTTATATTAGAGTAAAAGGACTTTATGGTCAATGACGATGTTCCCACTATTTTTAATACTGTTAACATTGTATTTTCTCTTATGAATATACGAAATATTTTTATTTTGAACAGAAAAGTCTGAATAATCACTTGACATATTGCTTAATTCGTGGTCAGATTGCATCCTGATTGAGCATGCATGCAATTTGATCGAAAAATTAGATATATGTCGTTGTTGTAGATCCAACAGTAGTCTACTGAATTTAGTTTTTCACGGTCTTTCCTTTTAGGTGGTGTAGAATTGTATTTTATAATATATAAGCTAATATCACTTTTAAATATTTACAACCAACTCCAGGCTAGGATTCTATAAAAATTGAGACCACTGTTTAACTAATTTAATAAATTAGTAATAGCCCCAATTTTTTATGAAAAAATGTATTATTTAATAATAATAGATTTTAAAATAATTCATATTCATGAAATTAAAAAATAATAGTTGATTTTTTTCTTATATTAATAATATTTTAGACTTTGTTGAGTTAATGTCTTTTTGTTTCTCTTAATAACGATAATCTGCATTAGTAGCACACTCAAAACTAACTATTCATAAAATGCGTTATAAATACACCTTTTGTTAGTTCCTCATAAAGTAATACTGATTCCACGGTCTAAATATTCCGATTTATTCGTATAATAAATATCTTAAATTACCATTTTATTCTTTATATATAAAAAGAAAGTTTATCCACCCCTCTGTTTTATTTTTAAGGATTTTTAATGACTCCTATTTTTATTCTAGAAAATTATATGATATTATTGATTTAAAAATATTATTTTTATTAGCATCATGAAGTATATGTTTGAATTTACTATTATTTACTTTGCAAATAATTTTTTTTATAATTTTATTTTTTTTCATAGATCATACTCTTTCATAATGAAGCAACAGTTGTAATTATGTGTGAAAAAAATAGTAATATCGGTAATTTATATATTCTACAAACTCGCTACCTACAAGATCTGTTATTCATGTTTGATAGGATTATGGCTACAGTATAAATCAGCTTTCTCAGAGCTTGCTAGTCATGTTATCCGTGTTATCAATTCGTTACGTCAAATTTGAACATGTGGCGAACCCATAAACAACATTTCGGTGTAAAGTTCTTGAGGATTCGTCGATTTCATCATAAGCTGAAAATTTGTAGTCATATTGCACATACCATTTTATCTTTTTATCATATTTCAAATTATTTTTATTGTTTATACTTTACTTTAGTATAATTTATAAAATTTTATTTTTGTTTGCTAAAATAAGTTACGCGTGCGTTTCGTTGAAGTAGATTTTGTTCGACTCAATAGCAGATTTAAAAGAAATAAAAATCGTAAGTTGATATTTATTTCTTGAATTTAAAATATACGCTCAATATTTCAATATATAAAATTTCAATATATAAGTTGTAATTATTGGTCATTTCGTTTATTAAGCATTTCCTAGGTGATAAATTTGTGCTATTTCTCTTATCAGTTGCTTTTATTGCTTCATGTTGTGAAATCGTTTAAAAATGTCTTAGATTAGGGTGCGCCTAGCAAGTGTATTTTTACAAGGAACAGTACTAAGCTTCCAATGCATTATTTTCACGATAAAATCTTTGAATAACAAGTCTGTTTGTTGATAAAAAATATTTTGTATAATACTAAAAAATTGCCAGTATTCATTTTGTTGTAAATGATGTACCCTTTTTTCTATAAATTTATGGGACCGATCAATTTTAACACCACCTATTCTATACACTGAATGAATCATTTAAGAGTTCATACATTCTAATGATATCACATTCTGCAATAATCAAGTTATATTATTTGATTAATGTAGGATTTTCGATCGCTTATGAAGACTTGTGTGTAGGTGCCTACTACAAACCATCTATACTTATAGAATTTTCCCTAAATTTTTGATACTTCTGTTTTTAATTGAAATTTAGCTCGAAAAAGAAAATCAGCATTTGACAACTATAAATAATTTCTTGTTTTATAAAATGTTAGTATAGCTCGTATGCTTCCGTAAATACGGAAATAACGTATTTTCTTTGTGTAATGTTGTTGATTTGAATTTTTTACAATGTTTAGCATTTATTCTATGTTATTATAATAATTATACATATATTTACTTATTTACTACCATTAGTGTGTATATCAGTATTGCGTCGTGCCTTTTAAATTTATCCAATTTAATGATGTATCATATTGTTATAAAATAGTAATCATTTATCTAAATCTTTCGTCACTATATACAGCACATTTTCTATAATCAGGATTTTTTGAAAGCTGGAAGCAGTTTAAATATTAGTCGTGAACGTGTATGATGTTAAGGAGCATTTCAGCTGTTTAGTGGATGGTAGGCAAGTGCCTGAATATTTTGTAGATAAAAAATTAAATAAGATGTTCCTAAACGCTGCAAGAAATGTTTGGCCTATATCTCAATGAAAATACAGAAGAAAACGCGCAAAACTTGAAAATCTTTCCTATTATAAAAACTGCAATAGAACTAATGAAGATGTAGACTTTTAATTTCCTATAAATGTTCAAAGCAATGATGTAAAAAGATATTTCATAATTTTATATGGAAATTCTTTTATAACTAGCTAACTAACTTTTCTACTCCACCCTAAAGCTTTTTTATTTTACCGATTCACTTTTTTAAAAAAAAATCTAAGTCTGCATTAAGAATTATATTGAAAATTGTTTTTAATTGGTGTTTTTGGAAGGACTGTAACTGGCCTCAAGGGGTCCCTTAGGTTATCTTAGCCAACATTGGAAAATTTATTTAAGTGCTAAAGACAAATATGGATGAAAATTAATAGAAAGAACCAATTGGTAAAGAGACCAAAGTTATTGGACCAGAATATTCTTTTTTTTTAAATATCATCGTGGAAGGTAGAGCATGATGCAGAATGCTTATCAAATTATTCAGAAACTAGTGCCAAATTAGAATCTGTTGGTTTTTATATTACTTTAACGTGAGCCCTTTAAAATATTTTATATATTTTGTACTTTGTGTGCAATAACAATGGCTTAGAACGACTTGAACCAACAGATGAGATTTTATCTCCCAACTGTGAACGTTATCACGGTTAGTGTCTTGTTAATAGCTCATCGGAAATTGTGAATGCCATGTTTTTTAAAGTGGTATAATAAGATGAGACAAAGTCTGAATCTTTACAGTTAGTCAAATGAATCTTTTTACGCTTGTCCCAACGAAAACGCTAAGTTCATATTGCGCGTGCATTGTATAATTTAAAAGAATGTTCGTTCTACGCGTTTGCAAATGAAAACAAAAGTAAAAGTCAACGTGTATATATGTATTTATATTTAAAATTATACTATTTGTTATAATTCAAGAAAATAAACGCTAAACTGATCTTTATAATCTTAGTCAATTTCTTTGATACAATTTAATTTGCGTGAAAATTTTGTCCTTCAAACAGCCGATAAATTTGCCTATCGATTTTCCCTGTGATTTTCGACATTGCTCTGGGTTAATTTAAGTTTTTCAAAGAAATTGTACAACCCAGGGTGGCACTGCTCAACCAACCAGAAAAATGACAATGAAGTACTTCTCCTTAGTTATAACTTATAAGTAATTTTAATATCTTTCATTACTCTAAAGTTAATCTTCCATGCTATGTCTAAGTATTTGATAGCTATCAAAAAGTTTTTTCTAAGTATCCAAAGAGAGGTGTTAGATTGATTTTTTTTAAATTAGTTGATTTTTGTATAATATTTCTTAGATTCTATCTCAAGAAATTATGATTGAACGAATACTAATGAAGTAATGCTTTTTGTAAAAACTCGAATTTCGTCGTTTTTAATACACTGTAGACTCAGGTCTAGAATTTTAAGCTTTTACCAAATAATTTTGCAAAAGTGAATATCATATTTTGTTGCTTTTTTAAAAGTAACATATACGGCAATTTCGAAATCAATGAGAATATATTTTTGAAAATTACCACATTTTTCCTTGGTAAAATGAAATACAGTCAACTAGTCCTTTTCTTTTTTGGACTTTAAAGGTATATATACTTATAGAAAAATATTCACATCAATCGTACCACGCAAAACATACAATTGAAGAAAATCCTTAAGACAAACTTTCCTTATGTTCACATTATGCGCACGACAGCGAACTTCCCCTATATGATATTTCCACATACAAAATGGTAATAGTAGAAGTCAAATAGGTGAAGTCTGAATTTTTAAGTTAATAAAAGGGATTTGTTTACGCTTGTTCAAATCACTACACCAGAAGTATTGGTTGGTTCTACGATATTTGCCAGTAAAAGGCGCTCACATAGCTCATTGGTCAATGAACATTAAGATCGTCATCCATTCAGTAGAATATGTAGGAGAACAAGTGCCAATACAAACTCTATTGAAGCAACATAGAACCATTTGAAATTATAGATCTACAGTAAGATAAATGATACCATTTATGAGTTGTATTAATATTTGAAACAATTTTGGCTAAGGTCAAAATATCATATCCGAAATTAACGCAGCATTTTGATATTATTTTAAATAATGTTTAAATATTTTATCCCTTAATTTATTTTTTGGTCTTATTAATACAGAACAATGTGTAGATAGATTTTTTCTTGCGATTAAATAGCACCGTGTAGTAACTCCTGTAAACGTATAGGCTTTGTATTCAATTGATAAGAAATATATATTATTTATAAAAATAACTAGAGGACTGGAAATAAAAGTGTTTAAGAAAACTCGATCTGTCTCAGTAAATTATAAATGGAGGATATACTTTTGAGTAATTTCTAAAACAACACGATTTCGTAAAACATTGTAATACATTTACTTACTGTTTTAAAATGCACTAATTATAGTTTATGTTGTTAATAATTCAGTTTCAGATTTGCAAAAAAGATTCAATAATGTAGGATATTTTAACTAATATATTTAGTGATCTATAAAACATTCATAAAATCAACTTTGACTCATTTATTGATTCATCAAAGATTAAAGCATACATTATCATTAATTGTTTTTTTATAAAAGAGAGTAGTTTTCCGAGAAGACTTAATTATATATTAATCATAAAACAACATTATTGATACTTACAGAGATAACAAACGCGTTTTTGAACTTAAGAAATCTTTGGAGAGTTTAATGAAACATTTTAAGACTACATCATTATGAGCTCATAAAGCCCATGTAAGAAACTTATCTATACTATTCTTTTTAGGTATTAAATTACCTTATTTTAATATTAGTAGAAATATATCTCCGATATAAAAATATTTTAAAAATAAATTGAAAAATTTTATTTATAACTTTACATCGAAAATATGTTGATAGAAAATAGAAATAATAAAATTTAGGCGCTAATATCTCGTAAGATATCCTGCACTCATGCCTACAAAATACATCGACATGTTTTAAAGAAATTAATTATTTTTAATTTTCAAATGCTGATTTTTATTTTACGAGCTACATTTTTACTAAAACAGACGTATAAAAATTTCGGAAAAATTAAAGGAATTTTAGATGCTTTATAGTAGTCAACTACATTACAATCACCAACTTGTAAGTGCAACGTTTTGTATTTTTCTCCATATTGCTTAAGAAAAGTAAAAATAGCAATGCTTAATTTTTTTTAATATTTAAGCGATTTTCTAAATATTTGCTTCAAAATCATAAAATCTTTAGGTTCATAGGTACCTAACTTATCATTAATAATTTAATAAAGGTTTAATATTTTTCATACTTTTTGGTTTGCATTAAACAAAAAAATATCGGTGATACATATGTCCCTATTCAAGCTAGTATAACAACTAGTTTGTAAAAGTTTCGAGGCACAATCCAGAAAGTTCCAATACCATACTACGCCTAAGATTTTGCCAAAAATTTTATTGAACAGTTTTTTTAATTTGACAAAACACTAATATGCTATCATTAGAATCAGCGCCACTATCAAAACGATAATCTATGTTGATCATTGAGGTTTTTCTTTAAATTTTCTGGAAAATCTTATATTTCGAGACACGAGTAATGTACACTTTTCATCTAATTTTATTTATTGAATCTTATTTATGTATTTATTTATAATTTTAATTTCATCCAAGTATTCATTTTTAGATGCCTTGATGATGATATAATGGGGTAGTAATTTCCTGATGTCTGATGCTTATTTACACGGATTTTTAAACTCTCTCGTTGTTATGGCCTTATTGAGTGTAACTAATTTCATCAATCATATTTTTCTTCTTTAAATTTATAGACTCCACGTCAGCATTCGGATTTGGGGCATTTCCGGCTAAGCCACTGTTTATTCTTTAGTCATAATTAAACATAAAATCATCATTACAATTATTTCTTTTTTATATCACTAACTTGTCAGACACTAAACATCGACGAAAAATAGGAAGGGGAATTCTTTTAGCCAATGTGCATGTGTGTATATTTTTTCGTAGGCATCGCGAAAATTTTGCTGTATGCACCGTGACTTTAGAAATTTGACCATTTTTTAGATCTTTGCGCACCAGAGTAAGAGCACACAACGATGATGATTTTACAAAATTTCTAGTGATGCTTACAGAGAAAAATTAAAACAATGTTTTTCTCTAAGAATCATTTCTACACTGAGCATCACACTACAAGAAAGAGCTAGCTTTAGAAGCGCCAAAAAAATTTACACAACTAAAAATGACACTGTCTGAAAAAATTTACATAATTCCACAGATAATTAATATCTTTTTTTTATAACATCTAAAACTTTTTTTTCGTTCAAGATAAAAGTTCTGACTGAAACAGTGTGTATACTATTCACAAGGTATATTTTGTATTCAATGTATGATACGAAATCATTCGAGTTTTCAATTTTAAATAAAAACACAATTGTATTTAATTCAAAATATTTCAAAGAGAAAATTTATCACCGTAGACAAATCAATGAATTTACGACGAACTTCAAATCAATACTCTTTGAAATTAAAAATTTTCATTGATGACTGGTCGTGTAGTCGATGATAGGATTATTGTTTTTGTAACTGAAAAATTTTCTTCTACCTTAAAAAATTCTCAAATTTGGAATTCTAGTTGTGCCTTAAATATTTATAATAACTGTACATTCTACATGCATGAGTTGCTTCAAAAGTTTACTTTCTTGTCTATATTTTTTTAAAAAAATAATAAATGTGTCTAATTCAGAGCAATCAATTTTTAAAAAAATGCATGCTGAACTTTCAGCCTAATATATTTATGGATTTTGAATCAGCTACCTTTTTTGTTTTTATAAAAGCAACAAAATCCAAAGTATATTTTTATTTTATTTTGATCCAATCATTTGAAGAAAACTTTAGAAACTTGGATTAGGTGATGACTTTATAGAAAAAGACTAATTTCGATTTTATATCAAATGCGTCGCCTCTTTGGCATTTGTTAACTCAGAATTTGTCAAATTCGATTACACAAAGATCTAAAAAATTCATCAACTTGTAACATTTTTTTTCCAATACTTTCAAAAAAATTACCTCGAAGGGACGAGATATCCAGTTTGAGTTTTAAGTGCACATGGCAAAACTATGAATAATATTCCCTTATTTAAAATTCTGCCGGAATTTCTTATGGTCATTTTCTGAAAAATTTAAACAATCTCATCCTAAAATATGCACTCTTCTTAAAAATTAATCAGAACAGCGTTGAAAATAATATTGCATGTAGTATGGCATTTATACTGCAAAATTCATTATCTATATACCAAAGACAACTACTAGTTATTAAAATCATTTGCTTAAGCTACAATTAATATGATGAAATGGCATACAAATAATCGCAAAACTTCATTTTTGGAATTTTTATCATTTTGTTTTGAATTTTTATTACACTATTGAAAACAACGCTCATGTACGGCCAAATCTTTGCCGTGTCTGAATTATAGTTTTGCCATGTGGTCAGACATTTAAATACCGATGGAAAACTTAGCTATGATTTAAGAGAAGCCAATACACATATAAGTGTAATTTTTTGTGATTAATTTCCCCCCTTTAGTATACTTAAAGCATGGTAGCTTTGAATAACTAATGTGACTACAAAATAAATTAGAGTTCATATGAAAAAAGTTTTATTTATATTTATTATGTGATATATTAATTTTCTTTAATAAAACAACAGGTAAACTTTTTCCCGCCTACTTGTACATTATTGGACAACAATTTTAGTAATGCCACTATTTCAAAAAGAATCGAGAATGCTCATTTTAGTTAACTGATCTGCGATATGAGTGTTGATGTTATGAGTTAATTAAAACATAATTTATTTTTTAAATTTTTATTTTTGAGTATAAGTAACCCAAAATACGATTTCGATCTACTTACATATACGTTTATAACTCATGAGATATATAATTTAATTTTACTTTAAATAGAACTTTATGAGTCTTGCAAATTTATGGATTTTGACTTCACCCGTTTTAGCTTACAACCAGCAACAAAAGCTCTTTTTTACTCATTACTTATGTTAACTGTGGTTTCTTAAATGATAATTTACTTAATTTACCCTATAGAAATTCAAATAGTATATAATTTTTAAAAAATCAATCTCATGCCCCCGCCTATTTTTTTATGTCAAAGTTTTTCAGAATCGGTTTATTTAGTGATGTAGGGACCTCAACAGAGTTACTCATCCTGATTCACGGCATCAGACTTTAGCATTTTTTCGCAATAGTGTAGAAATTACTCACAATTTACATCCCCGTTCTAGACGGTAACCCCCTACCCAAAATATTCGCTAACGTCACCTATATGATAATAACCTTTATTAGGCATGAATTTACTTCCAGTGCTGTAGGGCAAGATTCCACTCTTACACTACAAACATTTTCTGTTTTTCTTCATAGAAACTGAATGATCATAGTTTTTCTAAGAATGTTATTGAGGGATTCGAAAGGTAGGAAAAAAACTTTCGGCAAAAGGCCTCGAAAATGCAAGAATGCAATTTACGAACACTAGCTTATATCGATGAGCTATCTGTAGTCTTGACAAATAAATTTTCATTTTTCTGCTTTTTATTACTGTGAGACAAATATTAATTAGTTACAGCGCAATATAAAACATCAGTATTAAGTAAAAGATATATATATTAAATAAAAGATTCTGTACTAATTCTACGTTAAAAGTGTATAATATTCATTTGCTATTGAGCAACTTATAACATATGGAGAATATGAAATAAGTTCTCCATCAATACAAATTCTTCCATATTTACAAGCAACAACAACTGTATCCAAATATTTTAAAAAAGTATGTTCTGAACCTTTAAATTTTTTACTGGTCAGAATTTTATAGGGTTCTAAAGTAACCATACTTTTAAATAGATGGCGATATTTAAAATCACTACCAAAAGATAGAATCCCTATACCTTTAATACATTCCTCATCACTTTCGCATTTAAGTGACTTTGTTAATTTTACGTGACTAAAAATAATAACAGATGAGTATTTATCATTTTTTGTAAAAAGTTGGTTAAAAACAGAGGGGTTCTTTTGTAGATAGTTCAAGTATAGATCAAAAGAAGCATCGTTATCTCTAAGAAAACATTTTACTCTTCTTGTTATGATTTTTGGGTTGCACATTTTCAAAGTATATCTGCGATCCCCTAAATGTCGAAGATTTCGGGACTCTATATCAATATCGGCTATAATTCCGGTTGTAAAGGATAGACAACCTAACTTGGTAACATTTTTATATTTATTATTTTCCAAGTAATGTATATCATATTTAAAAATTGGCTGTCTTTTTGAAATACCATTGATTAATAAAATTAATGAATTGATAAATTTTGGTTTCCATCTATATTTTATAAATCTATTTTATTGATTTGTTGATTGCTTATAGATTTTATTTTAATCAAAATTAGAATAATACCTTCTGCTGTACATAACACTTGAAAAAATACCATTACCAATGCCAGTAGGCAAAATTGCTATCGGAATATTTAACAACTCATCACAATTTAAACCAAGGATATAATTAATATACTAAATAAAATTAAAATTTTTTTATGCAAATCTTTAATTTTCAGTATCCAACTAAATATTTTTTTAATAAATTTTAGATGATTTACTCAAAAACCTTTGCAATGTTTATACTCTTAAATGAATTTCTTTACGTTTAGAATTTCAAGCATCTTGCGCAGCTTATTTGAGTATTAATAGAAAATTAATAGTATTTACTCTAGTAAATGCATAAAACGCCTTAGAGTAGTCGCCTTATTATAAATTATATAAAACAACTTTACAAAAGCTTAATTATCCTACTTTGATTTATTATGATCTAAATAGGGCGTATTTGTGATTTTTCTACAGCTAATGATATATATTTTAAGTTGCAACTCTAATATAAGGACCTCTTCTATCATCTCAATTTTTTCCTATTTGGCGAATCGGTACTAAAAGTCGCTAGTCCAATAGGTCTGTTTTAAATTTCATTACGATTAATGGTTTATAGCAGCACTATATAATTATGTAATATAACCAGAATGCAGTTACTCATTTTTAATTAGGTGATAAGAAATACTCGATATAGTTTAGTTCAATTTTTTTCACATTTATACTTGGACTATGAACCTTAATTTACTATCTTTTCGGTCACCTATTTTTGTCTAAAAGGATTATTAGACGTTATAATTAACACAATATAGCTCATATAGTGCGAAAAAAAACTCCTAATCTAAAGACTACGTTGATTTTAAATTGTCGTCGAATTTAAAAATGAAGTACTATTCTAGATGCCTTGATTTTTAAAAGATAAAGTTTTTCCTAAGTGAATTTGTATAAATTTAATTTTTTTAAACCTGCACTTTTTAATTTGTGTATACATATATCTAATATTGGCTGTGTATAGGGGTCTAGTTGTTTTCTAATAAATTCTAATTTATTTAAAAATAAAGTTTCACTAAAAATTCTTATTAATTCTACTATTTTATAGAATCTATTGAGGGATTATATAAAAGTATTGGAATCTCTTGATTTTTAGTTTCATTGAAAGTTTAAATACTTTTTAGAAATTCTTCTAGTATAGTAATGATTAATGTTAACTTAATAATTATTAAAAATTCTATATTTATATATATACTTCAATATATGAATTGTAACAATTATAAGTTTATCTTCCTAGAAATTCAAAATACCTAACCTTATTAGAATATGTTAATTTATCAGGTGAATAATTATGACTGTAAGTTTTTGATAAAAAGGAGCCGTAGAAATTATAATTTTTATTAAAAAATTTTTCCTATTTTTTATATATCAAAATTACAATAATTTTATAATAATAATATATCAGGAATTTCAACTTTTTTTGTCCATACCTACAAACCATTGATGTTAGAGTTTATATCATCGAAAATAATTTTTTATGAAAAATAATGAAGACAATTTTTAAAATACATAAGATTAATCGTACTTTATTGTTAAAAATTATAATATTTTTTAATTTCCTACTCTTGTTCACTTATTAAAAAATAAAATAACCTACGTCATTAGACTTGATTTTATTATATTACCTTGATATAGGTCCTACAAAGTTATACACAAATATCAGTGTAAATTATTAGTATATACATATCAAACAGTGAATATAAATAACACATCACTTGTAAAAAAACATCAGGAACATATTTTAAATATTTTGTATATATAATTAATTATAGACTGCTTTATTAGTGAGTGGTATATTTCCAGTAATTCATGATAGCATTATAGTAGACTTAATTATCTAATCAAAGCCTATTAAAAATTCTATGATTTTATAATCTACAAACTAACTAAAATTTTTACTTATTAAGATTAAAATAGCTTTTTTTCACACCTTACCTTGTACACAAATTTATTAATCATAAGGAAATTCCAAAAGACCTCCGTTAAAATTGTTCTTAAAATCTATTCTTTTAAATAACAAAGTATTATTAATATAATAAAAAGATATAGGAATTGGAATTTTAAAGTTTATTTCAAACTATATATACATAGAACTTTATATTTGTAAAAAATGAAGAAAAAAATAACCATATTAATATGATTAGACATCTAACATTAGTATTTGCCAATCAAAGTATACTAATAAGGGATATAAATATTGTACAATGACTTTTACACTCTAAAGATTCATGTTTAGAAATATCTTTGTCTTTAACATTCATGACTTGATGCTTCCTATATTAATAGTCAAGAAAAAAATATAGTCGCCTTGATGGCTGACTTACTAATATAACCTGTAGTAGATGTTTTGCTAAGCAAAAATAGTCTTTCTAGATATATATAAAATGAATTAATTCTTAATAGTAAAATCGACTTAAAAGAGGGATTTTAAGATATTTTTAATTTTTCTTTCAATCAGGCATTTTAAAATCACAATTTTTAAAACAATAAAATATTAATTTTGACATTTACCACAACATATAAGGGTAAATTACAGAATGGGTCAGTGTTTAGACAAATATGGTTATAAGAAATTTTTATACTTAATTTAAATATGTATGCTAATGTGTTAAAAAATAAATATATATTTCTATCAATTTAATTTAGGTAATTTCAAAATATATTTTAAACTAAATAATGTTTAATATTGACAAATATGATAAAATCAGCAAACATATAACCGAAATTTATCTCCCACTGGAGCATCAGCTTAACATTTGTATACTACACATATATATTCCTCTTTAATTGCTATGCTTTGATATTCATGATCAATTGTTTACAATACAAATTTCTCAGTTAATTATGATAATAAGAAATAAATTTGATAGTGCATGAACATAACATTTGTACCATATTTTCTAGGATACTGAGATATCCTAAAATTTAAAGAAATCGGATATGAATGATTATCCGTGTAATATCTTAACAATTTTATGATTGTAAATAATAACTGTTCTTTTTGTAAGTCATAAAAAGCAAAGTTTAAATTTTATATTTTTTTCTTTGTCACTCATATATTCAGATGTAATTTAAGTTTTCAAGTTTAATTATAATCGTCACTTTATAAAAGAATTTAATTACGCGTAATTTGAAAAATAAGTTAATTTATAATATTTATGTATATTCTATCTGATATGACTTTTTAATTCAATCAAAATTCTGCTTATTTCGTGCGATGACTCACCAAAAAATATTTTTTCAAGAGTTTTAATTCTTATCATCACTAATAATTCTAAGTCATTGCTCAGAATGATATTTGAACTTTTTGCTTTCTTCAGCTATCAATCGCACAGTTTCTTTTAATAATTATAAAAAAAAAATTAAATTATGGTTTCTACTCCACAGTAAAACATGACTATGTCCAACACTACTCTTGTTATTTTCCTTTCAACGTGACAACACATTCTTTTGAAAAACATATCATTAATAATATTAAATCCATGCATAATATACTATAGAGTGATATCACAAATTTGTAGCCCGGTAATCAGAATGTGTGACTAGCTATTATTTTTTATATCTTATTCTGTGTGGTAGAAGGGCTGAAACTGGCATAATTTTTTCAAAAAAATATTACATTATTAGTTAAAAATTCATAATTATCATTTTTAAAAAAAAGTTTTGAGTAATTGATTAGACTAATAATGAATATTAAAAGGTGTTAATACGGAACTCCACGAAATTATGGAGAAAAAATGTAATTTCAGAGATTATAAAAAACCTTAATTACTCGTATAGCCGCAAAAAGTTTTCAGGTAAATATTTTATTAATATTAAAATCATTTCTTAAGATAGTAAAATTATTACAAAATATTAAATAAATTTAATCGGCGTAATATAATTTCTCCTTAATTTTTTTACTTGAGTAATAAGTACAATCTTTAGAAATTTTCGGATAACTAAAATTTTAAAAATAATTTTAATTATCTCATTTCTTTATACGCCAAAATGTGAATATACTTAAAACTTCAGCGACCGTAATGAAACCTTCTAAATCCTATAATTTAGATTTATAATATGCGTTCTAAATTTAAATCCTTCTATTTAATGTAGCTTTATTCTTTTTAAAAGTAAATGTAATACAGTTCTGCATTTTTTTTAATTCCGATGGCGTTTTATTCTTATTTTAACAAAATAAATCATATAAACATTAAATTCTGAGGGATCCAGAGGCTTAGCGGTGTAGTTTAGAACTTTCTGATAATCTATGGACTATTCTCAGGAAACTGTGGCATAATATTATATGAAAAATATCAAATTTTCGCTGCAATATATTACAACATTGACATACAATCCCATAATAATTACTTTATATTAATTTTGTCGATCATAATATAATTTAACCCTCTAAGAATCCTGAGATCGAATTAACTTCTCGTGATTCTAAACGTGATGTAATTTTTTCTCGCCGTATTTAGTGAACTAAGGATCACTGCTTTTCTCCTTAGATGTAGTTTTTAGGCAAAATAATAAAAATTGCCTTTTTAAGATTCTACATGTGGTAAAAATTTAAAGAATATCCTCCATCAAATGAACAATTCACATTTGAGGTGGCTTTGATGGCACTTTTTATTTTCTCTTAAATATAGCTCAAATTTTTTTTAATATTTCGTTGAATATTTTAAAATTCTGAGTAAAGTGAATATTATTACACCTACTAATCTTACCTAATTTATCGATACGGCGTTCGTTGGAATGTCGATGCACCTTCGTAAGTAATCGGTTAAATTTAGTGTTCCTACTCCATTTATCAGCGGCAGGTAACTTAGTGGGATAAGCTTAGCTCACTGATGACGAGGTCGCGGATTTGAGTCCTAGTGCAGCCCACTGTTTTGGGTCTATCGTATCCCTTAATCCTATGTTAGTAGGAAAACTATGGTAACTGCATGTTTCTATAAAAAATTATAGTATATGCTGGTAGTTGAAGAAAGACTGATGAAAGGGTGAAATCGAATGTTGATGCACTAGAGTACGATAGTAAATTCCTGATTCTATTGAAGTGATTCCTATAGATCCAAAGTCCAATAGAGGGATAGGGTAGGGTTGGTGTTGCTCCAAAACAAGGATGTTTGATGGGTTAAACTCAAACACTACCGCAGAATAATAATTTAGAGCTGGTGTGTGATGTCGTGTGGTTGATTTATGATTTAAAACTCCGCTGCGGTGCTCACAACGCTAAATAAGGTAAGGCTGACTAATTTAAATTTAAATTTTACAGCTCAATAAGCTGTGCCAGGAATTTAACCCCGTAACTAAAAAAAAGTATTTTTCGCTTACAGCAATAATAAATTTTTTTTCTTATTTACTTACTTTAAGAAAAACGTCAGTGGATTATGATTTTAATGATTTTATTTACAATTTTAAAAAATGTGGAAGTAATTTTAAGGATGTTTTAATTAAAGATGCTCCGCAAGAAACAAGTGAAGGTGAGTTGGGGACATATGGTGCTTTATTTATGAGTATAGATTAGCTTGTTAAGAAATTATACTAAACCGACCACTCTAATCACATGCGCAAAGAAAAATATAATTACTCTTGCTCATTATATAATCTATACAGCTTTAAATGTGAAATCTATGATTGATTGTAGTTGGTCGTTTTCTACAACTAAAGCCATCGATATAATATCGGTAACACACAAATTCATTTGGAGATCACTTTATCAATTCATGGGTTGGTATTTATTAAGTTGAGCTTAAAGATTATGTCGAGGATTCTGTCATTAATGGATGTCCATAAAGACTGTGAGGAACCTTTTGATTAATTGTTTAGCTTAAAGGATAAATATATACAGAGAGCTATTTAGTTTAAGTTTTTCAAGACAAATTACACGAGATTAATACCTGGGTGATTTATTCACAAGATCGCATAGAAAATGGATTAAATTTTTTCCAAGGGGAGAATTTTGTATTTGCTAAAAAAAGAGCTTACGAAAATGCTTTTATCCAAAATAAAATATGACAAATGACAAGCAACTAGTGCCTTGTATATTTGAATGTCCATTCAAGCAACATATGTCACTCAAACCAGGTAAGTACAGAATTATATTTTTTATGGCGATCAAAAGTCTATCTTCAAATATGTGTATAGCATAGGTGTCTATTTGATAAATAATTTTCTTCAAAATGATTTTCAATTTAACTGTTAGTGATTTTATTTGTTTTAATGTATACAAAGCTTCTTTTTTCTAAAGAAATCTCGGAACGATAACTTTTTCACTTTGATCAGTCTCTCCAATAAATTACTGGAAACATTATTCACCTTATAACGCAAGATTAATCACAATAAAAGAGTATCTTCTTTATGTGTGCTGCTATAAAAAAGGTGACTTTGCAGTTATATTTTTTTAACAATAGTAGAGATAGGCTAATATCTTACAGGAGCGAACAAAATAAAAGGCTGTTTTGTTATCTTCGAGCTTAAAAAAGATAATCTTTTGGATGGATAGAAACACTTTTTAAATGTGAGTTTTTTATATATTACAATTTAATCAAATGTGGTTTTGATACTTTTGATCGAATGCTTGCATCAGTCTCTATAAACCCTAGCCCATGGTAGATTTTTAATGTGTTGGATATCTCCTTTATAAATGCATTTTCTAATATAAATGTATATTTATTAAAAATTTTTATAAGAAAATTTTTTTAAAGAAATATCAGAAAACGTATTTTGGAAAACTTTTGCGTAAAAATAGTGGTAAAACCTAACCGGATTCTTTGTCAAAATCCGAACATCATGTGGCATTTGATATGGCAATAGGAGTTGAACATGGTATTGAAAAAAGAGATTTTGCTATAAAATTAACTATTAATGAGGGAACAGTCAAGCTGATATTTGAAAGATTCTTAATATTTAACGTTCAATTCTTAATGATGTAATTAAAAATACGATGAAAAAGCTGTGTTGGTGGTAGACGCAAAAGGTCCTCCATGACAGGTTAAATTCAACAACGAAATTAAAGAAAAAATCTTGGCTCTTATTATTGATGTCCGTACTATTATCCTCCAGTCAATAATAGAAAAAATTCCATTAGGCGTGTGTCAAACTATAGTTTGGAGGTTGCTCAAATAAATTAATATTCCATTTAAATGACTCGTCCAATTTCTATTAGCAGAAATTGTACTTAAATCAAACTTGAACGACAGCAATACGCTACATGTTACTCTAATATCGCCATTTATCTGATGAAAAAAATTTTATATTTCTCGACAAAAGTTCATTTTTAATGCATATGCTACGCTAGGACGGACGTTTAGAATCAGTAGTTTCCAAAATCTAGTTTTAATTAATATTAAAGGAAAGAACGTTACCGTGGCTTTGGCTGTGAATGCACTTAATGCTACTCATTGTGAAAAAGCGTCTGACAACATGAATTGAGATATATGATAATAATTCTTGTAGAAAATTTAAGAAATATTGGCATTGAATAACTATATATTTTGGTAATGCAAAATGTACGTTTCCATCATTATAATATGGACGATTATGATAACTACCCGTATAAAATACGTTACTTTCCTATATATTTCTTTTTTTAAATCCATGTATGGAAGTGTGCTAAAGAATAAAAAGTAAAGTTAGAAAAAATAGTCATATCCGTGGTTCGGTGGAACTGTTAGAAAGGATGAAACAGCGGCTAAACCTATAACTGAAGCCGACCTGAAAGGATACTTACACCACATTAAAATATATAATAAAAAACGCCATACTCATAATAATATATAGAATAACTGATTAGATTAAATTTTTTATGTTTAATTCAAAACCTTGTATTCATCAAATATGCCGAACAAAATAATTTTTTCTTCAATTTAAACATTTTTTTAAGAAATAAAAGTAAATGAGTGTATATTTATTAGAATATGTAGTTTATTTTAAATAAAGTAGGAACTGAATTGACAACTGTCCAGATTTGGTTGAAAACACCGGTATCAACACACCCAAAATAGCTTTTTTAAAGCCTAAAAAATCATGAAACTACTGCAGATGTAAGAGCTTTATCGTAAAAAGGATACAAAAAGTGTGTTATTCTGTGTGATTAATCTAACGCAAGAAACCGAAAAATAGTCCCGTTAAATATCATGCCGCGCGTGTCATTAAATTATTTGGAAATCCATACTAATTATTTGTTTTATTAGTTAAAAAAATTGTTGGATTCGTGTTTCATTGACACTAAGGATCAATAATAATAAAAAAGGATAAAACCTCACTTGATGTTTTTCGTAACAATCCGCCACGAATTCAATTTTTAATTTTAAGAAATTATATATTTTCGCTTAATATTTAAATAATTTTTCTATTACGTGAGGTCAAAAATTATTGCATAAAAGATACAATATCCGGCATAATGACAATCGTGACAAAAGATAGCGAATTTTGCTACAACGAACATCTTCAGCTCGCAAGGGGTTATGACTTTGATTTACTCAAAATAAATAGATGGAATTCTTATATACATATTAAAAAAAGTAAAAATTTTATTTAATAAATATAAAAATGATATATTCAAATATTTAGTTGATTCCACCTCATTTGTTGGAGGTAGGTCGATTTTCTGATCGTTACAGAGTTCATTATAATCTGCCAGCGTTTTCCCAGCTTTTTAATGAGAACAAAATATACTTCAGCAAAAAAATACTTTTGTATGCAAGTTATCATATAAAAAAGTAATATATCTATGTAGTTCATACGATATAATAGATATAATCGTACTACCAACAATATATTCTGATAAAGCTTCCATTTCGCTTAAAGCTGGTTTACTACTAAATAGGGTACAAATATATTTTCTTTTTACTTATAATTAAATATTTTACATCTAAAATCTTATATAATATAGTTACATAAAATATTTAAAAACACATGATAATTTAATTCATCTACAGCTAACATTACACTGCTTCTATTACAAGGTTCATACTTGTGGAAATCGCACTTTTTTGAATTTTAGTGAACCATTAGATATTTTAAAATTCAAACATATATCATATACATATAAAATCATATCTTAAGTAAGTACTTTATTGACACAATATAAATTTAAATAACCAATTCCTACTATAATATATATAAAATTATCATGTTAAAATATTACTCATTTGTATAGTACGGTCAAAATAAAATTTTTTTATCTGCAAGTAGTCCATAATTAATTTGTTTATATAATTAACTTAAAAATATATACTAATTTTTTCAAATTATAAATCTTAAAATTACACTATCTCTTGTTGACTTCTAATTTTATTAATTTTGCTAAATTATTAGATATCGGTGTTTGTGTAAAATTATATTAATTTTTAAATACGATTTTATATTTTATAATTTATTTTAAAGATTTCTAAGCCTTTAATTATATGTTGGATCAAATTTGTATATTCTTACATGGTGTACTGAGCCATCTCCCCCAATAATACCAATACGGTCATATTCTAATAATTGTTTTACATCCAAAATATCCGTATACGATGTTTTTTTATCTAAATTTTGCATATAATTGTATTTTATTTGGTAGTTTTTTCAAATATTACCTATTAGTATTATTTTGTATTTTATAGAAGTGAATTTTAAAAGTGGAATAACATATTTATTAAGATATTTTAGTGAATTTCCTATACCAGATGATTGATTGCAAATAATAAGCAGCTTGATGGATGAGTCATTAACATTATCGCCTATAAAAAATTAATATCACACAATTTAATTTATTCAAAATTTTTTTAAAAATTAATGATTTAAAAAAAGATAGAAAATTTTTATCGCATTAGCACCTCTAATTCTATAATAACAATAAAGTAATTTCAGTGTATTAAATATTGCAATGTTTTGATTATAATACTTTAAAAGGAATAAAGTTTATCTTTTATTTAAAAATAAATCAGTTTATGCTGATAAAAATACGCTAATTTAAAATTGAATTCTCTTGCTGTAAATATTCCCATAAAAGAATTCACATTTTATTTGTTGGGTTACAATGGTTTATTATTAGTTTTCTTTAGAATAATGAATATTATGAAGTTATATTTTATTGAAAATAATAACTTAGTAAGTTTAGGTAATCTTTTATTAAAAAATTTGATAAACTTATACTCAATAAAATTTTAAGAGTGCAATAGTAATTTTGTTGTAAATAAAAATTTTTAACTAATTAGAAAAAATAAAAATTACAAGGTTGTTTTCTAAAGCATCCAGTGACTTGAATTTTTCTAACATTTTCTGTTAATTCTTCTATTTTAGATACTTCTTTATGTCTTATCTCTATTACTGTTATTCCCTTTAACCATTTGCACCCCTTGAAATTGGGTGATACTATTAATATTTCTACTGATTGATTGTTTTTAGTATATTTCATATCACATCCAAATAAATAACCATATGGAATGTATGCAAGCATATAATTTTTTATGTTATCAACAATTATCATATTTGTTTTTTCATACCGTATATTTACATATTTACGAATCGATTCAACTTTTTTTCCATGCAGATTTTTGATCGCCACTAATTCATAACTATTTACAAAATTTGTATTAAAACTGCTAATATATATGCCTATATCTTACCAAGAGTTGTTCATTTTGTATTTTTCATAAATTATAATCTACTAAATAACTTTTATCCAAAAGATTATAATGATTAATCCTTTTTAAAAAATAAATATTTATCTATTTTTAGTCAATGTTTTATGGCTACTTGTTGTATTTCCTATATATTTTAAAATAATATATAATAAACTACTTCCCCTAGTGATGTGCTACTGTATTTATTTGTTTATAAATAGAGGTATAGGTGTTAATAGGTATGGTAATTATCCCATAGATTATGGTATCAATATTATATCCATCAGAATTTAAGAAGAATAAAGATCAACTTGTAAGATAAATAATTACAAATTGATCTGTTTGTTATCTATTAAGCTGAAGCTTAGATGCCGAGAATATCGAATGTTACTCTCTCAACTCCATCTTATAATATAGACTAAAAAAGTAAAATCATTGGGCTATTAATCATCTCGTGGTCTCGACAATTAAGCACCATTCCGTAGTATTAGTGTTCCGAAAACAATACTATTGATTTGTAAAATAAATAAGAATCATGGAAAATAATAATTCTACTACGAGTTATATTACCTGAAGTTTTACTCCCCACATAATTACTGCATTTTCCTTTTTGAAAAGCTATGTTGTTTTATATTACACGAGGTTAATAATAAATATGTTGAATTTTCGAGTAATAGTTTTTAGCATCTTCTAAAACTATTACCTCAAATTTATTTCTACCAATTATTCTACCGATGTTAGGATTCTTAAAGTTATAATTAAAACATAATCTCTAAGAAATTTTAACAACAAAATATAGGTTATTTTTAACACTTTTGTAGTAAGATTGTATTTTATATATATAATACAATTGCCATCGCGATAAAAAGGGTGTCAAATGCAATTATAGTTGTTAAAAAATTATATTCATGTTACAAAATAACAAATTATTATAAGAAAATTATGTGTTGCTTTAAAGTTTTTATCTAACCTTATAATTTTAAAACTAAATATGTATTTCAGTATTGTGATAATCATAAAATTTTATGACGAATATTCCCCTATTAAATAACAGTTAAGTGGGTAAGAGTGCATTGTATACACAAAGAATTCCATGAATTATAAAATCAGAATTAAGTCAAATCATCCAGATAGGAATTATACTTTTAATTTATGAAAATATAATTTTCATGCACATTATGTCCATTTGAAATTTTTTTAGTTTAAGAGTGCTTACAACTTTTCTAAGTAAGTCAAAAACTTTGAAATAGAAGAAATAATAATGATACTTTAATTTCTATGATTTTCCTTTTCGTAAATATTTTTATTAAGTTTATAACAATGAATAATACATAATGATATTTTTTACTGAAGTTACTGGGTAAAAGAATAAATTGGTTTTTAAGATCAATATATACATATTTTTTTAGGTTTCCAGCCTTACTTGGTCCAAAAGTGTTTTATTTTTATTACTTAACTATAATTTCTTTAACATATTATTATTATAACTAAAATGATAAAATTTTAATCTTCATTTTGCATATATAATATAAAATTATTTACATTATGTATTATAAACTATTTTAATTTTTTAAAAAGTGAATAAGTATTTATTTAATTATATTTTCAAATTTCATTTATAAATTATTTTAAAAAAGAGCTAGTATCATGATATAACTGTAACAAATTTTTTTTAAATGATTGTCAATACAGGTTTTTCTTATTATATTAAAGTAGACAAATGAATTAGTAAGCGACGAGAGAAGCTTCTTGATAAACTCGCTACATTTGACCATCTTTATCAGGTTGATGCTGTCTATTTAGCAGCCACTGTAGTGGCATTGTTAGCTGTCTAGACTCAAATTGTATAAAACAGTATTTGGTGTTGCGCTTTCTTTTGAAGATGAAATAATTTTATGTAATTTTTTCACGCTATTCTATCTAATAGCGTATCTGTTATAGTGCGTGCATTTATAAAAGGCTTTCTTACTGAAAACGTCGTTTTAAACCAGCAAAAATGCATTACTTATAGAATTAGTATCTTCGTGTTTCTCTCTGCAAAGTTTTGAATATTTATTAAGTCCAACTATTAGCACCATTCTTCAAAAATGAATGTAATGTGTTCGTAAAATAATTTATGTTGATTTTGAAACGTTCTAAAATACATTTCTCTATTATTTAGTAAATGATACCCTTTCATGGTGTATTTCAGATCCATATTGAATGATTTTTTAGGAAGTTAATCGCTCAGATGGTATAACTAAAATTATTATATATATAAACACTTTTGTAATAAATGGTATTCTAAAGCACCTTTGAGTAACAGGAACTCCCTCATAAGTAAGCTTCTGAAATTCTTTCAAATTCCCACAAAAATTTAGAATACTATATAATGTCATTAGGGATTTTTAAATGTTTAAAAATCATCTTAATCAATTAAAATAATTTATCTTTATTGTGTAATATAAAAACAGAGACTTTTTCAGAAACAATAACTTAAATTTTAACAACTAATAAATGCTATCTTATCTAGGATATTGAATTAAAGTGAAAATTTCACCAGAATTATCTGTATATTTAGATACTAAGAAACCTAATAATATAGAAATATTTTTTATTATTCTGCAGTAATACCAGTTATCGTAACTATCAATTTATATATCAATTCGTATAGCACTAGTATGAAACCATTTGAGATTTTCTATTATTTCTGTTCAATATTTTCATGTAAAAATTTATGATTATTTATATTTACCGTAACATAAATAAGTCTTTTTTGGTTACGAGGTTAAACACTTTGCAAAGCTAATCAAACTGTGATGTTCATTGTTCATGTTAGTAAGACCTGCTTCATTACACGCCTTTGGCACTACAGCAGATTCAATCATTACAATTATATTGCCAGCTCAGACTTTTTTCTGCTGTAGTGTGAAAGTTAAGCTTGCTAAAAATTTTCGTTTTAAAACGACAATCTCTATTATGCCCATCTATTGGATATTTGCTCAATGGAAATCATCTCGCCGGAGCCAAAATTTCACTCTTCAAAACTAGCTCAACTGTACTCGACTTCATAATTCCATC
>NW_027255281.1:0-26212 GCF_042242105.1 Pempheris klunzingeri | reverse complement strand
AGGCGGATCAGACCAAAAAGAGGCAGTTTGGTGTCGGCTCCAAAAACGGAAATTTCCCTGGTCAAGGTTTTTTTCAAATCCCCCCCTCCTCCACTGTTTTGGCTGACAGCTGTTTGCTGGCCGATTTACCACATTCAAAGTGA
The DNA here is from genome assembly GCF_042242105.1 of Pempheris klunzingeri. Lineage (NCBI taxonomy): Eukaryota > Metazoa > Chordata > Actinopteri > Acropomatiformes > Pempheridae > Pempheris > Pempheris klunzingeri. Next base: position 26,069 of record NW_027255281.1, on the reverse strand, counting down.
TCAATACCTGTTTTCCAACGGGTTTGGAGGCGGATCAGACCAAAAAGAGGCAGTTTGGTGTCGGCTCCAAAAACGGAAATTTCCTTGGTCAAGGTTTTTTTCAAATCCCCCCTCCTCCACTGTTTTGGCTGACAGCTGTTTGCTGGCCGATTTACCACATTAAAAGTGATCAATACCTGTTTTCCAACGGGTTTGGAGGCGGATCAGACCAAAAAGAGGCAGTTTGGTGTCGGCTCCAAAAACGGAAACTTCCTTGACCCCGCGGTCAAGGTTTTTTTCAAATCCCCCCTCCTCCACTGTTTTGGCTGACAGCTGTTTGCTGGCCGATTTACCACATTAAAAGTGATCAATACCTGTTTTCCAACGGGTTTGGAGGCGGATCAGACCAAAAAGAGGCAGTTTGGTGTCGGCTCCAAAAACGGAAACTTCCTTGACCCGCGGTCAAGGTTTTTTTCAAATCCCCCTCCTCCACTGTTTTGGCTGACAGCTGTTTGCTGGCCGATTTACCACATTAAAAGTGATCAATACCTGTTTTCCAACGGGTTTGGAGGCGGATCAGACCAAAAAGAGGCAGTTTGGTGTCGGCTCCAAAAACGGAAACTTTCCTTGGTCAAGGTTTTTTTCAAATCCCCCCTCCTCCACTGTTTTGGCTGACAGCTGTTTGCTGGCCGATTTACCACATTAAAAGTGATCAATACCTGTTTTCCAACGGGTTTGGAGGCGGATCAGACCAAAAAGAGGCAGTTTGGTGTCGGCTCCAAAAACGGAAACTTCCTTGACCCCGCGGTCAAGGTTTTTTTCAAATCCCCCCTCCTCCACTGTTTTGGCTGACAGCTGTTTGCTGGCCGATTTACCACATTAAAAGTGATCAATACCTGTTTTCCAACGGGTTTGGAGGCGGATCAGACCAAAAAGAGGCAGTTTGGTGTCGGCTCCAAAAACGGAAATTTCCTTGGTCAAGGTTTTTTTCAAATCCCCCCTCCTCCACTGTTTTGGCTGACAGCTGTTTGCTGGCCGATTTACCACATTAAAAGTGATCAATACCTGTTTTCCAACGGGTTTGGAGGCGGATCAGACCAAAAAGAGGCAGTTTGGTGTCGGCTCCAAAAACAGAAACTTCCTTGACCCCGCGGTCAAGGTTTTTTTCAAATCCCCCCTCCTCCACTGTTTTGGCTGACAGCTGTTTGCTGGCCGATTTACCACATTAAAAGTGATCAATACCTGTTTTCCAACGGGTTTGGAGGCGGATCAGACCAAAAAGAGGCAGTTTGGTGTCGGCTCCAAAAACGGAAACTTCCTTGACCCGCGGTCAAGGTTTTTTTCAAATCCCCCCTCCTCCACTGTTTTGGCTGACAGCTGTTTGCTGGCCGATTTACCACATTAAAAGTGATCAATACCTGTTTTCCAACGGGTTTGGAGGCGGATCAGACCAAAAAGAGGCAGTTTGGTGTCGGCTCCAAAAACGGAAACTTCCTTGACCCCGCGGTCAAGGTTTTTTTCAAAATCCCCCCTCCTCCACTGTTTTGGCTGACAGCTGTTTGCTGGCCGATTTACCACATTAAAAGTGATCAATACCTGTTTTCCAACGGGTTTGGAGGCGGATCAGACCAAAAAGAGGCAGTTTGGTGTCGGCTCCAAAAACGGAAACTTCCTTGACCCCGCGGTCAAGGTTTTTTTCAAATCCCCCCTCCTCCACTGTTTTGGCTGACAGCTGTTTGCTGGCCGATTTACCACATTAAAAGTGATCAATACCTGTTTTCCAACGGGTTTGGAGGCGGATCAGACCAAAAAGAGGCAGTTTGGTGTCGGCTCCAAAAACGGAAACTTCCTTGACCCCGCGGTCAAGGTTTTTTTCAAATCCCCCCTCCTCCACTGTTTTGGCTGACAGCTGTTTGCTGGCCGATTTACCACATTAAAAGTGATCAATACCTGTTTTCCAACGGGTTTGGAGGCGGATCAGACCAAAAAGAGGCAGTTTGGTGTCGGCTCCAAAAACGGAAACTTCCTTGACCCCGCGGTCAAGGTTTTTTTCAAATCCCCCCTCCTCCACTGTTTTGGCTGACAGCTGTTTGCTGGCCGATTTACCACATTAAAAGTGATCAATACCTGTTTTCCAACGGGTTTGGAGGCGGATCAGACCAAAAAGAGGCAGTTTGGTGTCGGCTCCAAAAACGGAAACTTCCTTGACCCCGCGGTCAAGGTTTTTTTCAAATCCCCCCTCCTCCACTGTTTTGGCTGACAGCTGTTTGCTGGCCGATTTACCACATTAAAAGTGATCAATACCTGTTTTCCAACGGGTTTGGAGGCGGATCAGACCAAAAAGAGGCAGTTTGGTGTCGGCTCCAAAAACGGAAACTTCCTTGACCCCGCGGTCAAGGTTTTTTTCAAATCCCCCCTCCTCCACTGTTTTGGCTGACAGCTGTTTGCTGGCCGATTTACCACATTAAAAGTGATCAATACCTGTTTTCCAACGGGTTTGGAGGCGGATCAGACCAAAAAGAGGCAGTTTGGTGTCGGCTCCAAAAGCGGAAACTTCCTTGACCCCGCGGTCAAGGTTTTTTTCAAATCCCCCCTCCTCCACTGTTTTGGCTGACAGCTGTTTGCTGGCCGATTTACCACATTAAAAGTGATCAATACCTGTTTTCCAACGGGTTTGGAGGCGGATCAGACCAAAAAGAGGCAGTTTGGTGTCGGCTCCAAAAACGGAAACTTCCTTGACCCCGCGGTCAAGGTTTTTTTCAAATCCCCCCTCCTCCACTGTTTTGGCTGACAGCTGTTTGCTGGCCGATTTACCACATTAAAAGTGATCAATACCTGTTTTCCAACGGGTTTGGAGGAGGATCAGACCAAAAAGAGGCAGTTTGGTGTCGGCTCCAAAAACGGAAACTTCCTTGACCCCGCGGTCAAGGTTTTTTTCAAATCCCCCCTCCTCCACTGTTTTGGCTGACAGCTGTTTGCTGGCCGATTTACCACATTAAAAGTGATCAATACCTGTTTTCCAACGGGTTTGGAGGCGGATCAGACCAAAAAGAGGCAGTTTGGTGTCGGCTCCAAAAACGGAAATTTCCTTGGTCAAGGTTTTTTTCAAATCCCCCCTCCTCCACTGTTTTGGCTGACAGCTGTTTGCTGGCCGATTTACCACATTAAAAGTGATCAATACCTGTTTTCCAACGGGTTTGGAGGCGGATCAGACCAAAAAGAGGCAGTTTGGTGTCGGCTCCAAAAACGGAAACTTCCTTGACCCCGCGGTCAAGGTTTTTTTCAAATCCCCCCTCCTCCACTGTTTTGGCTGACAGCTGTTTGCTGGCCGATTTACCACATTAAAAGTGATCAATACCTGTTTTCCAACGGGTTTGGAGGCGGATCAGACCAAAAAGAGGCAGTTTGGTGTCGGCTCCAAAAACGGAAAATTCCTTGGTCAAGGTTTTTTTCAAATCCCCCCTCCTCCACTGTTTTGGCTGACAGCTGTTTGCTGGCAGATTTACCACATTAAAAGTGATCAATACCTGTTTTCCAACGGGTTTGGAGGCGGATCAGACCAAAAAGAGGCAGTTTGGTGTCGGCTCCAAAAACGGAAACTTCCTTGACCCCGCGGTCAAGGTTTTTTTCAAATCCCCCCTCCTCCACTGTTTTGGCTGACAGCTGTTTGCTGGCCGATTTACCACATTAAAAGTGATCAATACCTGTTTTCCAACGGGTTTGGAGGCGGATCAGACCAAAAAGAGGCAGTTTGGTGTCGGCTCCAAAAACGGAAACTTCCTTGACCCCGCGGTCAAGGTTTTTTTCAAATCCCCCCTCCTCCACTGTTTTGGCTGACAGCTGTTTGCTGGCCGATTTACCACATTAAAAGTGATCAATACCTGTTTTCCAACGGGTTTGGAGGCGGATCAGACCAAAAAGAGGCAGTTTGGTGTCGGCTCCAAAAACGGAAACTTCCTTGACCCCGCGGTCAAGGTTTTTTTCAAATCCCCCCTCCTCCACTGTTTTGGCTGACAGCTGTTTGCTGGCCGATTTACCACATTAAAAGTGATCAATACCTGTTTTCCAACGGGTTTGGAGGCGGATCAGACCAAAAAGAGGCAGTTTGGTGTCGGCTCCAAAAACGGAAATTTCCTTGGTCAAGGTTTTTTTCAAATCCCCCCTCCTCCACTGTTTTGGCTGACAGCTGTTTGCTGGCCGATTTACCACATTAAAAGTGATCAATACCTGTTTTCCAACGGGTTTGGAGGCGGATCAGACCAAAAAGAGGCAGTTTGGTGTCGGCTCCAAAAACGGAAACTTCCTTGACCCCGCGGTCAAGGTTTTTTTCAAATCCCCCCTCCTCCACTGTTTTGGCTGACAGCTGTTTGCTGGCCGATTTACCACATTAAAAGTGATCAATACCTGTTTTCCAACGGGTTTGGAGGCGGATCAGACCAAAAAGAGGCAGTTTGGTGTCGGCTCCAAAAACGGAAACTTCCTTGACCCGCGGTCAAGGTTTTTTTCAAATCCCCCCTCCTCCACTGTTTTGGCTGACAGCTGTTTGCTGGCCGATTTACCACATTAAAAGTGATCAATACCTGTTTTCCAACGGGTTTGGAGGCGGATCAGACCAAAAAGAGGCAGTTTGGTGTCGGCTCCAAAAACGGAAATTTCCTTGGTCAAGGTTTTTTTCAAATCCCCCCTCCTCCACTGTTTTGGCTGACAGCTGTTTGCTGGCCGATTTACCACATTAAAAGTGATCAATACCTGTTTTCCAACGGGTTTGGAGGCGGATCAGACCAAAAAGAGGCAGTTTGGTGTCGGCTCCAAAAACGGAAACTTCCTTGACCCCGCGGTCAAGGTTTTTTTCAAATCCCCCCTCCTCCACTGTTTTGGCTGACAGCTGTTTGCTGGCCGATTTACCACATTAAAAGTGATCAATACCTGTTTTCCAACGGGTTTGGAGGCGGATCAGACCAAAAAGAGGCAGTTTGGTGTCGGCTCCAAAAACGGAAACTTCCTTGACCCCGCGGTCAAGGTTTTTTTCAAATCCCCCCTCCTCCACTGTTTTGGCTGACAGCTGTTTGCTGGCCGATTTACCACATTAAAAGTGATCAATACCTGTTTTCCAACGGGTTTGGAGGCGGATCAGACCAAAAAGAGGCAGTTTGGTGTCGGCTCCAAAAACGGAAATTTCCTTGGTCAAGGTTTTTTTCAAATCCCCCCTCCTCCACTGTTTTGGCTGACAGCTGTTTGCTGGCCGATTTACCACATTAAAAGTGATCAATACCTGTTTTCCAACGGGTTTGGAGGCGGATCAGACCAAAAAGAGGCAGTTTGGTGTCGGCTCCAAAAACGGAAACTTCCTTGACCCCGCGGTCAAGGTTTTTTTCAAATCCCCCCTCCTCCACTGTTTTGGCTGACAGCTGTTTGCTGGCCGATTTACCACATTAAAAGTGATCAATACCTGTTTTCCAACGGGTTTGGAGGCGGATCAGACCAAAAAGAGGCAGTTTGGTGTCGGCTCCAAAAACGGAAACTTCCTTGACCCCGCGGTCAAGGTTTTTTTCAAATCCCCCCTCCTCCACTGTTTTGGCTGACAGCTGTTTGCTGGCCGATTTACCACATTAAAAGTGATCAATACCTGTTTTCCAACGGGTTTGGAGGCGGATCAGACCAAAAAGAGGCAGTTTGGTGTCGGCTCCAAAAACGGAAACTTCCTTGACCCGCGGTCAAGGTTTTTTTCAAATCCCCCCTCCTCCACTGTTTTGGCTGACAGCTGTTTGCTGGCCGATTTACCACATTAAAAGTGATCAATACCTGTTTTCCAACGGGTTTGGAGGCGGATCAGACCAAAAGAGGCAGTTTGGTGTCGGCTCCAAAAACGGAAACTTCCTTGACCCCGCGGTCAAGGTTTTTTTCAAATCCCCCCTCCTCCACTGTTTTGGCTGACAGCTGTTTGCTGGCCGATTTACCACATTAAAAGTGATCAATACCTGTTTTCCAACGGGTTTGGAGGCGGATCAGACCAAAAAGAGGCAGTTTGGTGTCGGCTCCAAAAACGGAAATTTCCTTGGTCAAGGTTTTTTTCAAATCCCCCCTCCTCCACTGTTTTGGCTGACAGCTGTTTGCTGGCCGATTTACCACATTAAAAGTGATCAATACCTGTTTTCCAACGGGTTTGGAGGCGGATCAGACCAAAAAGAGGCAGTTTGGTGTCGGCTCCAAAAACGGAAACTTCCTTGACCCCGCGGTCAAGGTTTTTTTCAAATCCCCCCTCCTCCACTGTTTTGGCTGACAGCTGTTTGCTGGCCGATTTACCACATTAAAAGTGATCAATACCTGTTTTCCAACGGGTTTGGAGGCGGATCAGACCAAAAAGAGGCAGTTTGGTGTCGGCTCCAAAAACGGAAATTTCCTTGGTCAAGGTTTTTTTCAAATCCCCCCTCCTCCACTGTTTTGGCTGACAGCTGTTTGCTGGCCGATTTACCACATTAAAAGTGATCAATACCTGTTTTCCAACGGGTTTGGAGGCGGATCAGACCAAAAAGAGGCAGTTTGGTGTCGGCTCCAAAAACGGAAATTTCCTTGGTCAAGGTTTTTTTCAAATCCCCCCTCCTCCACTGTTTTGGCTGACAGCTGTTTGCTGGCCGATTTACCACATTAAAAGTGATCAATACCTGTTTTCCAACGGGTTTGGAGGCGGATCAGACCAAAAAGAGGCAGTTTGGTGTCGGCTCCAAAAACGGAAACTTCCTTGACCCCGCGGTCAAGGTTTTTTTCAAATCCCCCCTCCTCCACTGTTTTGGCTGACAGCTGTTTGCTGGCCGATTTACCACATTAAAAGTGATCAATACCTGTTTTCCAACGGGTTTGGAGGCGGATCAGACCAAAAAGAGGCAGTTTGGTGTCGGCTCCAAAAACCGGAAAATTCCTTGGTCAAGGTTTTTTTCAAATCCCCCCTCCTCCACTGTTTTGGCTGACAGCTGTTTGCTGGCCGATTTACCACATTAAAAGTGATCAATACCTGTTTTCCAACGGGTTTGGAGGCGGATCAGACCAAAAAGAGGCAGTTTGGTGTCGGCTCCAAAAACGGAAACTTCCTTGACCCCGCGGTCAAGGTTTTTTTCAAATCCCCCCTCCTCCACTGTTTTGGCTGACAGCTGTTTGCTGGCCGATTTACCACATTAAAAGTGATCAATACCTGTTTTCCAACGGGTTTGGAGGCGGATCAGACCAAAAAGAGGCAGTTTGGTGTCGGCTCCAAAAACGGAAACTTCCTTGACCCCGCGGTCAAGGTTTTTTTCAAATCCCCCCTCCTCCACTGTTTTGGCTGACAGCTGTTTGCTGGCCGATTTACCACATTAAAAGTGATCAATACCTGTTTTCCAACGGGTTTGGAGGCGGATCAGACCAAAAAGAGGCAGTTTGGTGTCGGCTCCAAAAACGGAAACTTCCTTGACCCCGCGGTCAAGGTTTTTTTCAAATCCCCCCTCCTCCACTGTTTTGGCTGACAGCTGTTTGCTGGCCGATTTACCACATTAAAAGTGATCAATACCTGTTTTCCAACGGGTTTGGAGGCGGATCAGACCAAAAAGAGGCAGTTTGGTGTCGGCTCCAAAAACGGAAACTTCCTTGACCCCGCGGTCAAGGTTTTTTTTCAAATCCCCCCTCCTCCACTGTTTTGGCTGACAGCTGTTTGCTGGCCGATTTACCACATTAAAAGTGATCAATACCTGTTTTCCAACGGGTTTGGAGGCGGATCAGACCAAAAAGAGGCAGTTTGGTGTCGGCTCCAAAAACGGAAACTTCCTTGACCCCGCGGTCAAGGTTTTTTTCAAATCCCCCCTCCTCCACTGTTTTGGCTGACAGCTGTTTGCTGGCCGATTTACCACATTAAAAGTGATCAATACCTGTTTTCCAACGGGTTTGGAGGCGGATCAGACCAAAAAGAGGCAGTTTGGTGTCGGCTCCAAAAACGGAAATTTCCTTGGTCAAGGTTTTTTTCAAATCCCCCCTCCTCCACTGTTTTGGCTGACAGCTGTTTGCTGGCCGATTTACCACATTAAAAGTGATCAATACCTGTTTTCCAACGGGTTTGGAGGCGGATCAGACCAAAAAGAGGCAGTTTGGTGTCGGCTCCAAAAACGGAAATTTCCTTGGTCAAGGTTTTTTTCAAATCCCCCCTCCTCCACTGTTTTGGCTGACAGCTGTTTGCTGGCCGATTTACCACATTAAAAGTGATCAATACCTGTTTTCCAACGGGTTTGGAGGCGGATCAGACCAAAAAGAGGCAGTTTGGTGTCGGCTCCAAAAACGGAAACTTCCTTGACCCCGCGGTCAAGGTTTTTTTCAAATCCCCCCTCCTCCACTGTTTTGGCTGACAGCTGTTTGCTGGCCGATTTACCACATTAAAAGTGATCAATACCTGTTTTCCAACGGGTTTGGAGGCGGATCAGACCAAAAAGAGGCAGTTTGGTGTCGGCTCCAAAAACGGAAAATTCCTTGGTCAAGGTTTTTTTCAAATCCCCCCTCCTCCACTGTTTTGGCTGACAGCTGTTTGCTGGCCGATTTACCACATTAAAAGTGATCAATACCTGTTTTCCAACGGGTTTGGAGGCGGATCAGACCAAAAAGAGGCAGTTTGGTGTCGGCTCCAAAAACGGAAACTTCCTTGACCCCGCGGTCAAGGTTTTTTTCAAATCCCCCCTCCTCCACTGTTTTGGCTGACAGCTGTTTGCTGGCCGATTTACCACATTAAAAGTGATCAATACCTGTTTTCCAACGGGTTTGGAGGCGGATCAGACCAAAAAGAGGCAGTTTGGTGTCGGCTCCAAAAACGGAAACTTCCTTGACCCCGCGGTCAAGGTTTTTTTCAAATCCCCCCTCCTCCACTGTTTTGGCTGACAGCTGTTTGCTGGCCGATTTACCACATTAAAAGTGATCAATACCTGTTTTCCAACGGGTTTGGAGGCGGATCAGACCAAAAAGAGGCAGTTTGGTGTCGGCTCCAAAAACGGAAACTTCCTTGACCCCGCGGTCAAGGTTTTTTTCAAATCCCCCCTCCTCCACTGTTTTGGCTGACAGCTGTTTGCTGGCCGATTTACCACATTAAAAGTGATCAATACCTGTTTTCCAACGGGTTTGGAGGCGGATCAGACCAAAAAGAGGCAGTTTGGTGTCGGCTCCAAAAACGGAAATTTCCTTGGTCAAGGTTTTTTTCAAATCCCCCCTCCTCCACTGTTTTGGCTGACAGCTGTTTGCTGGCCGATTTACCACATTAAAAGTGATCAATACCTGTTTTCCAACGGGTTTGGAGGCGGATCAGACCAAAAAGAGGCAGTTTGGTGTCGGCTCCAAAAACGGAAACTTCCTTGACCCCGCGGTCAAGGTTTTTTTCAAATCCCCCCTCCTCCACTGTTTTGTCTGACAGCTGTTTGCTGGCCGATTTACCACATTAAAAGTGATCAATACCTGTTTTCCAACGGGTTTGGAGGCGGATCAGACCAAAAAGAGGCAGTTTGGTGTCGGCTCCAAAAACGGAAACTTCCTTGACCCCGCGGTCAAGGTTTTTTTCAAATCCCCCCTCCTCCACTGTTTTGGCTGACAGCTGTTTGCTGGCCGATTTACCACATTAAAAGTGATCAATACCTGTTTTCCAACGGGTTTGGAGGCGGATCAGACCAAAAAGAGGCAGTTTGGTGTCGGCTCCAAAAACGGAAATTTCCTTGGTCAAGGTTTTTTTCAAATCCCCCCTCCTCCACTGTTTTGGCTGACAGCTGTTTGCTGGCCGATTTACCACATTAAAAGTGATCAATACCTGTTTTCCAACGGGTTTGGAGGCGGATCAGACCAAAAAGAGGCAGTTTGGTGTCGGCTCCAAAAACGGAAACTTCCTTGACCCGCGGTCAAGGTTTTTTTCAAATCCCCCCTCCTCCACTGTTTTGGCTGACAGCTGTTTGCTGGCCGATTTACCACATTAAAAGTGATCAATACCTGTTTTCCAACGGGTTTGGAGGCGGATCAGACCAAAAAGAGGCAGTTTGGTGTCGGCTCCAAAAACGGAAACTTCCTTGACCCCGCGGTCAAGGTTTTTTTCAAATCCCCCCTCCTCCACTGTTTTGGCTGACAGCTGTTTGCTGGCCGATTTACCACATTAAAAGTGATCAATACCTGTTTTCCAACGGGTTTGGAGGCGGATCAGACCAAAAAGAGGCAGTTTGGTGTCGGCTCCAAAAACGGAAATTTCCTTGGTCAAGGTTTTTTTCAAATCCCCCCTCCTCCACTGTTTTGGCTGACAGCTGTTTGCTGGCCGATTTACCACATTAAAAGTGATCAATACCTGTTTTCCAACGGGTTTGGAGGCGGATCAGACCAAAAAGAGGCAGTTTGGTGTCGGCTCCAAAAACGGAAACTTCCTTGACCCCGCGGTCAAGGTTTTTTTCAAATCCCCCCTCCTCCACTGTTTTGGCTGACAGCTGTTTGCTGGCCGATTTACCACATTAAAAGTGATCAATACCTGTTTTCCAACGGGTTTGGAGGCGGATCAGACCAAAAAGAGGCAGTTTGGTGTCGGCTCCAAAAACGGAAACTTCCTTGACCCCGCGGTCAAGGTTTTTTTCAAATCCCCCCTCCTCCACTGTTTTGGCTGACAGCTGTTTGCTGGCCGATTTACCACATTAAAAGTGATCAATACCTGTTTTCCAACGGGTTTGGAGGCGGATCAGACCAAAAAGAGGCAGTTTGGTGTCGGCTCCAAAAACGGAAATTTCCTTGGTCAAGGTTTTTTTCAAATCCCCCCTCCTCCACTGTTTTGGCTGACAGCTGTTTGCTGGCCGATTTACCACATTAAAAGTGATCAATACCTGTTTTCCAACGGGTTTGGAGGCGGATCAGACCAAAAAGAGGCAGTTTGGTGTCGGCTCCAAAAACGGAAACTTCCTTGACCCCGCGGTCAAGGTTTTTTTCAAATCCCCCCTCCTCCACTGTTTTGGCTGACAGCTGTTTGCTGGCCGATTTACCACATTAAAAGTGATCAATACCTGTTTTCCAACGGGTTTGGAGGCGGATCAGACCAAAAAGAGGCAGTTTGGTGTCGGCTCCAAAAACGGAAATTTCCTTGGTCAAGGTTTTTTTCAAATCCCCCCTCCTCCACTGTTTTGGCTGACAGCTGTTTGCTGGCCGATTTACCACATTAAAAGTGATCAATACCTGTTTTCCAACGGGTTTGGAGGCGGATCAGACCAAAAAGAGGCAGTTTGGTGTCGGCTCCAAAAACGGAAACTTCCTTGACCCCGCGGTCAAGGTTTTTTTCAAATCCCCCCTCCTCCACTGTTTTGGCTGACAGCTGTTTGCTGGCCGATTTACCACATTAAAAGTGATCAATACCTGTTTTCCAACGGGTTTGGAGGCGGATCAGACCAAAAAGAGGCAGTTTGGTGTCGGCTCCAAAAACGGAAATTTCCTTGGTCAAGGTTTTTTTCAAATCCCCCCTCCTCCACTGTTTTGGCTGACAGCTGTTTGCTGGCCGATTTACCACATTAAAAGTGATCAATACCTGTTTTCCAACGGGTTTGGAGGCGGATCAGACCAAAAAGAGGCAGTTTGGTGTCGGCTCCAAAAACGGAAATTTCCTTGGTCAAGGTTTTTTTCAAATCCCCCCTCCTCCACTGTTTTGGCTGACAGCTGTTTGCTGGCCGATTTACCACATTAAAAGTGATCAATACCTGTTTTCCAACGGGTTTGGAGGCGGATCAGACCAAAAAGAGGCAGTTTGGTGTCGGCTCCAAAAACGGAAACTTCCTTGACCCCGCGGTCAAGGTTTTTTTCAAATCCCCCCTCCTCCACTGTTTTGGCTGACAGCTGTTTGCTGGCCGATTTACCACATTAAAAGTGATCAATACCTGTTTTCCAACGGGTTTGGAGGCGGATCAGACCAAAAAGAGGCAGTTTGGTGTCGGCTCCAAAAACCGAAAATTCCTTGGTCAAGGTTTTTTTCAAATCCCCCCTCCTCCACTGTTTTGGCTGACAGCTGTTTGCTGGCCGATTTACCACATTAAAAGTGATCAATACCTGTTTTCCAACGGGTTTGGAGGCGGATCAGACCAAAAAGAGGCAGTTTGGTGTCGGCTCCAAAAACGGAAACTTCCTTGACCCCGCGGTCAAGGTTTTTTTCAAATCCCCCCTCCTCCACTGTTTTGGCTGACAGCTGTTTGCTGGCCGATTTACCACATTAAAAGTGATCAATACCTGTTTTCCAACGGGTTTGGAGGCGGATCAGACCAAAAAGAGGCAGTTTGGTGTCGGCTCCAAAAACGGAAACTTCCTTGACCCCGCGGTCAAGGTTTTTTTCAAATCCCCCCTCCTCCACTGTTTTGGCTGACAGCTGTTTGCTGGCCGATTTACCACATTAAAAGTGATCAATACCTGTTTTCCAACGGGTTTGGAGGCGGATCAGACCAAAAAGAGGCAGTTTGGTGTCGGCTCCAAAAACGGAAACTTCCTTGACCCCGCGGTCAAGGTTTTTTTCAAATCCCCCCTCCTCCACTGTTTTGGCTGACAGCTGTTTGCTGGCCGATTTACCACATTAAAAGTGATCAATACCTGTTTTCCAACGGGTTTGGAGGCGGATCAGACCAAAAAGAGGCAGTTTGGTGTCGGCTCCAAAAACGGAAACTTCCTTGACCCCGCGGTCAAGGTTTTTTTCAAATCCCCCCTCCTCCACTGTTTTGGCTGACAGCTGTTTGCTGGCCGATTTACCACATTAAAAGTGATCAATACCTGTTTTCCAACGGGTTTGGAGGCGGATCAGACCAAAAAGAGGCAGTTTGGTGTCGGCTCCAAAAACGGAAACTTCCTTGACCCCGCGGTCAAGGTTTTTTTCAAATCCCCCCTCCTCCACTGTTTTGGCTGACAGCTGTTTGCTGGCCGATTTACCACATTAAAAGTGATCAATACCTGTTTTCCAACGGGTTTGGAGGCGGATCAGACCAAAAAGAGGCAGTTTGGTGTCGGCTCCAAAAACGGAAATTTCCTTGGTCAAGGTTTTTTTCAAATCCCCCCTCCTCCACTGTTTTGGCTGACAGCTGTTTGCTGGCCGATTTACCACATTAAAAGTGATCAATACCTGTTTTCCAACGGGTTTGGAGGCGGATCAGACCAAAAAGAGGCAGTTTGGTGTCGGCTCCAAAAACGGAAACTTCCTTGACCCCGCGGTCAAGGTTTTTTTCAAATCCCCCCTCCTCCACTGTTTTGGCTGACAGCTGTTTGCTGGCCGATTTACCACATTAAAAGTGATCAATACCTGTTTTCCAACGGGTTTGGAGGCGGATCAGACCAAAAAGAGGCAGTTTGGTGTCGGCTCCAAAAACGGAAACTTCCTTGACCCCGCGGTCAAGGTTTTTTTCAAATCCCCCCTCCTCCACTGTTTTGGCTGACAGCTGTTTGCTGGCCGATTTACCACATTAAAAGTGATCAATACCTGTTTTCCAACGGGTTTGGAGGCGGATCAGACCAAAAAGAGGCAGTTTGGTGTCGGCTCCAAAAACGGAAATTTCCTTGGTCAAGGTTTTTTTCAAATCCCCCCCTCCTCCACTGTTTTGGCTGACAGCTGTTTGCTGGCCGATTTACCACATTAAAAGTGATCAATACCTGTTTTCCAACGGGTTTGGAGGCGGATCAGACCAAAAAGAGGCAGTTTGGTGTCGGCTCCAAAAACGGAAACTTCCTTGACCCCGCGGTCAAGGTTTTTTTCAAATCCCCCCTCCTCCACTGTTTTGGCTGACAGCTGTTTGCTGGCCGATTTACCACATTAAAAGTGATCAATACCTGTTTTCCAACGGGTTTGGAGGCGGATCAGACCAAAAAGAGGCAGTTTGGTGTCGGCTCCAAAAACGGAAACTTCCTTGACCCCGCGGTCAAGGTTTTTTTCAAATCCCCCCTCCTCCACTGTTTTGGCTGACAGCTGTTTGCTGGCCGATTTACCACATTAAAAGTGATCAATACCTGTTTTCCAACGGGTTTGGAGGCGGATCAGACCAAAAAGAGGCAGTTTGGTGTCGGCTCCAAAAACGGAAATTTCCTTGGTCAAGGTTTTTTTCAAATCCCCCCCTCCTCCACTGTTTTGGCTGACAGCTGTTTGCTGGCCGATTTACCACATTAAAAGTGATCAATACCTGTTTTCCAACGGGTTTGGAGGCGGATCAGACCAAAAAGAGGCAGTTTGGTGTCGGCTCCAAAAACGGAAACTTCCTTGACCCCGCGGTCAAGGTTTTTTTCAAATCCCCCCTCCTCCACTGTTTTGGCTGACAGCTGTTTGCTGGCCGATTTACCACATTAAAAGTGATCAATACCTGTTTTCCAACGGGTTTGGAGGCGGATCAGACCAAAAAGAGGCAGTTTGGTGTCGGCTCCAAAAACGGAAATTTCCTTGGTCAAGGTTTTTTTCAAATCCCCCCTCCTCCACTGTTTTGGCTGACAGCTGTTTGCTGGCCGATTTACCACATTAAAAGTGATCAATACCTGTTTTCCAACGGGTTTGGAGGCGGATCAGACCAAAAAGAGGCAGTTTGGTGTCGGCTCCAAAAACGGAAACTTCCTTGACCCCGCGGTCAAGGTTTTTTTCAAATCCCCCCTCCTCCACTGTTTTGGCTGACAGCTGTTTGCTGGCCGATTTACCACATTAAAAGTGATCAATACCTGTTTTCCAACGGGTTTGGAGGCGGATCAGACCAAAAAGAGGCAGTTTGGTGTCGGCTCCAAAAACGGAAACTTCCTTGACCCCGCGGTCAAGGTTTTTTTCAAATCCCCCCTCCTCCACTGTTTTGGCTGACAGCTGTTTGCTGGCCGATTTACCACATTAAAAGTGATCAATACCTGTTTTCCAACGGGTTTGGAGGCGGATCAGACCAAAAAGAGGCAGTTTGGTGTCCGGCTCCAAAAACGGAAACTTCCTTGACCCCGCGGTCAAGGTTTTTTTCAAATCCCCCCTCCTCCACTGTTTTGGCTGACAGCTGTTTGCTGGCCGATTTACCACATTAAAAGTGATCAATACCTGTTTTCCAACGGGTTTGGAGGCGGATCAGACCAAAAAGAGGCAGTTTGGTGTCGGCTCCAAAAACGGAAACTTCCTTGACCCCGCGGTCAAGGTTTTTTTCAAATCCCCCCTCCTCCACTGTTTTGGCTGACAGCTGTTTGCTGGCCGATTTACCACATTAAAAGTGATCAATACCTGTTTTCCAACGGGTTTGGAGGCGGATCAGACCAAAAAGAGGCAGTTTGGTGTCGGCTCCAAAAACGGAAATTTCCTTGGTAAGGTTTTTTTCAAATCCCCCCTCCTGCTGTTTTGGCTGACAGCTGACAGCTGTTTTGGCTGACAGCTGTTTGCTGGCCGATTTACCACATTAAAAGTGATCAATACCTGTTTTCCAACGGGTTTGGAGGCGGATCAGACCAAAAAGAGGCAGTTTGGTGTCGGCTCCAAAAACGGAAACTTCCTTGACCCCGCGGTCAAGGTTTTTTTCAAATCCCCCCTCCTCCACTGTTTTGGCTGACAGCTGTTTGCTGGCCGATTTACCACATTAAAAGTGATCAATACCTGTTTTCCAACGGGTTTGGAGGCGGATCAGACCAAAAAGAGGCAGTTTGGTGTCGGCTCCAAAAACGGAAATTTCCCTGGTCAAGGTTTTTTTCAAATCCCCCCTCCTCCACTGTTTTGGCTGACAGCTGTTTGCTGGCCGATTTACCACATTAAAAGTGATCAATACCTGTTTTCCAACGGGTTTGGAGGCGGATCAGACCAAAAAGAGGCAGTTTGGTGTCGGCTCCAAAAACGGAAACTTCCTTGACCCCGCGGTCAAGGTTTTTTTCAAATCCCCCCTCCTCCACTGTTTTGGCTGACAGCTGTTTGCTGGCCGATTTACCACATTAAAAGTGATCAATACCTGTTTTCCAACGGGTTTGGAGGCGGATCAGACCAAAAAGAGGCAGTTTGGTGTCGGCTCCAAAAACCGAAACTTCCTTGACCCCGCGTCAAGGTTTTTTTCAAATCCCCCCTCCTCCACTGTTTTGGCTGACAGCTGTTTGCTGGCCGATTTACCACATTAAAAGTGATCAATACCTGTTTTCCAACGGGTTTGGAGGCGGATCAGACCAAAAAGAGGCAGTTTGGTGTCGGCTCCAAAAACGGAAACTTCCTTGACCCCGCGGTCAAGGTTTTTTTCAAATCCCCCCTCCTCCACTGTTTTGGTTGACAGCTGTTTGCTGGCCGATTTACCACATTAAAAGTGATCAATACCTGTTTTCCAACGGGTTTGGAGGCGGATCAGACCAAAAAGAGGCAGTTTGGTGTCGGCTCCAAAAACGGAAACTTCCTTGACCCCGCGGTCAAGGTTTTTTTCAAATCCCCCCTCCTCCACTGTTTTGGCTGACAGCTGTTTGCTGGCCGATTTACCACATTAAAAGTGATCAATACCTGTTTTCCAACGGGTTTGGAGGCGGATCAGACCAAAAAGAGGCAGTTTGGTGTCGGCTCCAAAAACGGAAACTTCCTTGACCCCGCGGTCAAGGTTTTTTTCAAATCCCCCCTCCTCCACTGTTTTGGCTGACAGCTGTTTGCTGGCCGATTTACCACATTAAAAGTGATCAATACCTGTTTTCCAACGGGTTTGGAGGCGGATCAGACCAAAAAGAGGCAGTTTGGTGTCGGCTCCAAAAACGGAAACTTCCTTGACCCCGCGGTCAAGGTTTTTTTCAAATCCCCCCTCCTCCACTGTTTTGGCTGACAGCTGTTTGCTGGCCGATTTACCACATTAAAAGTGATCAATACCTGTTTTCCAACGGGTTTGGAGGCGGATCAGACCAAAAAGAGGCAGTTTGGTGTCGGCTCCAAAAACGGAAACTTCCTTGACCCCGCGGTCAAGGTTTTTTTTCAAATCCCCCCTCCTCCACTGTTTTGGCTGACAGCTGTTTGCTGGCCGATTTACCACATTAAAAGTGATCAATACCTGTTTTCCAACGGGTTTGGAGGCGGATCAGACCAAAAAGAGGCAGTTTGGTGTCGGCTCCAAAAACGGAAATTTCCTTGGTCAAGGTTTTTTTCAAATCCCCCCTCCTCCACTGTTTTGGCTGACAGCTGTTTGCTGGCCGATTTACCACATTAAAAGTGATCAATACCTGTTTTCCAACGGGTTTGGAGGCGGATCAGACCAAAAAGAGGCAGTTTGGTGTCGGCTCCAAAAACGGAAACTTCCTTGACCCCGCGGTCAAGGTTTTTTTCAAATCCCCCCTCCTCCACTGTTTTGGCTGACAGCTGTTTGCTGGCCGATTTACCACATTAAAAGTGATCAATACCTGTTTTCCAACGGGTTTGGAGGCGGATCAGACCAAAAAGAGGCAGTTTGGTGTCGGCTCCAAAAACGGAAATTTCCTTGGTCAAGGTTTTTTTCAAATCCCCCCTCCTCCACTGTTTTGGCTGACAGCTGTTTGCTGGCCGATTTACCACATTAAAAGTGATCAATACCTGTTTTCCAACGGGTTTGGAGGCGGATCAGACCAAAAAGAGGCAGTTTGGTGTCGGCTCCAAAAACGGAAACGTCCTTGACCCCGCGGTCAAGGTTTTTTTCAAATCCCCCCTCCTCCACTGTTTTGGCTGACAGCTGTTTGCTGGCCGATTTACCACATTAAAAGTGATCAATACCTGTTTTCCAACGGGTTTGGAGGCGGATCAGACCAAAAAGAGGCAGTTTGGTGTCGGCTCCAAAAACGGAAACTTCCTTGACCCCGCGGTCAAGGTTTTTTTCAAATCCCCCCTCCTCCACTGTTTTGCCTGACAGCTGTTTGCTGGCCGATTTACCACATTAAAAGTGATCAATACCTGTTTTCCAACGGGTTTGGAGGCGGATCAGACCAAAAAGAGGCAGTTTGGTGTCGGCTCCAAAAACGGAAACTTCCTTGACCCCGCGGTCAAGGTTTTTTTCAAATCCCCCCTCCTCCACTGTTTTGGCTGACAGCTGTTTGCTGGCCGATTTACCACATTAAAAGTGATCAATACCTGTTTTCCAACGGGTTTGGAGGCGGATCAGACCAAAAAGAGGCAGTTTGGTGTCGGCTCCAAAAACGGAAACTTCCTTGACCCCGCGGTCAAGGTTTTTTTCAAATCCCCCCTCCTCCACTGTTTTGGCTGACAGCTGTTTGCTGGCCGATTTACCACATTAAAAGTGATCAATACCTGTTTTCCAACGGGTTTGGAGGCGGATCAGACCAAAAAGAGGCAGTTTGGTGTCGGCTCCAAAAACGGAAATTTCCTTGGTCAAGGTTTTTTTCAAATCCCCACTCCTGCTGTTTTGGCTGACAGCTGACAGCTGTTTTGGCTGACAGCTGTTTGCTGGCCGATTTACCACATTAAAAGTGATCAATACCTGTTTTCCAACGGGTTTGGAGGCGGATCAGACCAAAAAGAGGCAGTTTGGTGTCGGCTCCAAAAACGGAAACTTCCTTGACCCCGCGGTCAAGGTTTTTTTCAAATCCCCCCTCCTCCACTGTTTTGGCTGACAGCTGTTTGCTGGCCGATTTACCACATTAAAAGTGATCAATACCTGTTTTCCAACGGGTTTGGAGGCGGATCAGACCAAAAAGAGGCAGTTTGGTGTCGGCTCCAAAAACGGAAACTTCCTTGACCCCGCGGTCAAGGTTTTTTTCAAATCCCCCCTCCTCCACTGTTTTGGCTGACAGCTGTTTGCTGGCCGATTTACCACATTAAAAGTGATCAATACCTGTTTTCCAACGGGTTTGGAGGCGGATCAGACCAAAAAGAGGCAGTTTGGTGTCGGCTCCAAAAACCGAAACGTCCTTGACCCCGCGGTCAAGGTTTTTTTCAAATCCCCCCTCCTCCACTGTTTTGGCTGACAGCTGTTTGCTGGCCGATTTACCACATTAAAAGTGATCAATACCTGTTTTCCAACGGGTTTGGAGGCGGATCAGACCAAAAAGAGGCAGTTTGGTGTCGGCTCCAAAAACGGAAATTTCCTTGGTCAAGGTTTTTTTCAAATCCCCCCTCCTCCACTGTTTTGGCTGACAGCTGTTTGCTGGCCGATTTACCACATTAAAAGTGATCAATACCTGTTTTCCAACGGGTTTGGAGGCGGATCAGACCAAAAAGAGGCAGTTTGGTGTCGGCTCCAAAAACCGAAACTTCCTTGGTCAAGGTTTTTTTCAAATCCCCCCTCCTCCACTGTTTTGGCTGACAGCTGTTTGCTGGCCGATTTACCACATTAAAAGTGATCAATACCTGTTTTCCAACGGGTTTGGAGGCGGATCAGACCAAAAAGAGGCAGTTTGGTGTCGGCTCCAAAAACGGAAACTTCCTTGACCCCGCGGTCAAGGTTTTTTTCAAATCCCCCCTCCTCCACTGTTTTGGCTGACAGCTGTTTGCTGGCCGATTTACCACATTAAAAGTGATCAATACCTGTTTTCCAACGGGTTTGGAGGCGGATCAGACCAAAAAGAGGCAGTTTGGTGTCGGCTCCAAAAACGGAAACTTCCTTGACCCCGCGGTCAAGGTTTTTTTCAAATCCCCCCTCCTCCACTGTTTTGGCTGACAGCTGTTTGCTGGCCGATTTACCACATTAAAAGTGATCAATACCTGTTTTCCAACGGGTTTGGAGGCGGATCAGACCAAAAAGAGGCAGTTTGGTGTCGGCTCCAAAAACGGAAATTTCCTTGGTCAAGGTTTTTTTCAAATCCCCCCTCCTCCACTGTTTTGGCTGACAGCTGTTTGCTGGCCGATTTACCACATTAAAAGTGATCAATACCTGTTTTCCAACGGGTTTGGAGGCGGATCAGACCAAAAAGAGGCAGTTTGGTGTCGGCTCCAAAAACGGAAACTTCCTTGACCCCGCGGTCAAGGTTTTTTTCAAATCCCCCCTCCTCCACTGTTTTGGCTGACAGCTGTTTGCTGGCCGATTTACCACATTAAAAGTGATCAATACCTGTTTTCCAACGGGTTTGGAGGCGGATCAGACCAAAAAGAGGCAGTTTGGTGTCGGCTCCAAAAACGGAAATTTCCCTGGTCAAGGTTTTTTTCAAATCCCCCCTCCTCCACTGTTTTGGCTGACAGCTGTTTGCTGGCCGATTTACCACATTAAAAGTGATCAATACCTGTTTTCCAACGGGTTTGGAGGCGGATCAGACCAAAAAGAGGCAGTTTGGTGTCGGCTCCAAAAACGGAAACGTCCTTGACCCCGCGGTCAAGGTTTTTTTCAAATCCCCCCTCCTCCACTGTTTTGGCTGACAGCTGTTTGCTGGCCGATTTACCACATTAAAAGTGATCAATACCTGTTTTCCAACGGGTTTGGAGGCGGATCAGACCAAAAAGAGGCAGTTTGGTGTCGGCTCCAAAAACGGAAACTTCCTTGACCCCGCGGTCAAGGTTTTTTTCAAATCCCCCCTCCTCCACTGTTTTGCCTGACAGCTGTTTGCTGGCCGATTTACCACATTAAAAGTGATCAATACCTGTTTTCCAACGGGTTTGGAGGCGGATCAGACCAAAAAGAGGCAGTTTGGTGTCGGCTCCAAAAACGGAAACTTCCTTGACCCCGCGGTCAAGGTTTTTTTCAAATCCCCCCTCCTCCACTGTTTTGGCTGACAGCTGTTTGCTGGCCGATTTACCACATTAAAAGTGATCAATACCTGTTTTCCAACGGGTTTGGAGGCGGATCAGACCAAAAAGAGGCAGTTTGGTGTCGGCTCCAAAAACGGAAACTTCCTTGACCCCGCGGTCAAGGTTTTTTTCAAATCCCCCCTCCTCCACTGTTTTGGCTGACAGCTGTTTGCTGGCCGATTTACCACATTAAAAGTGATCAATACCTGTTTTCCAACGGGTTTGGAGGCGGATCAGACCAAAAAGAGGCAGTTTGGTGTCGGCTCCAAAAACGGAAATTTCCTTGGTCAAGGTTTTTTTCAAATCCCCACTCCTGCTGTTTTGGCTGACAGCTGACAGCTGTTTTGGCTGACAGCTGTTTGCTGGCCGATTTACCACATTAAAAGTGATCAATACCTGTTTTCCAACGGGTTTGGAGGCGGATCAGACCAAAAAGAGGCAGTTTGGTGTCGGCTCCAAAAACGGAAACTTCCTTGACCCCGCGGTCAAGGTTTTTTTCAAATCCCCCCTCCTCCACTGTTTTGGCTGACAGCTGTTTGCTGGCCGATTTACCACATTAAAAGTGATCAATACCTGTTTTCCAACGGGTTTGGAGGCGGATCAGACCAAAAAGAGGCAGTTTGGTGTCGGCTCCAAAAACGGAAACTTCCTTGACCCCGCGGTCAAGGTTTTTTTCAAATCCCCCCTCCTCCACTGTTTTGGCTGACAGCTGTTTGCTGGCCGATTTACCACATTAAAAGTGATCAATACCTGTTTTCCAACGGGTTTGGAGGCGGATCAGACCAAAAAGAGGCAGTTTGGTGTCGGCTCCAAAAACCGAAACGTCCTTGACCCCGCGGTCAAGGTTTTTTTCAAATCCCCCCTCCTCCACTGTTTTGGCTGACAGCTGTTTGCTGGCCGATTTACCACATTAAAAGTGATCAATACCTGTTTTCCAACGGGTTTGGAGGCGGATCAGACCAAAAAGAGGCAGTTTGGTGTCGGCTCCAAAAACGGAAACTTCCTTGACCCCGCGGTCAAGGTTTTTTTCAAATCCCCCCTCCTCCACTGTTTTGGCTGACAGCTGTTTGCTGGCCGATTTACCACATTAAAAGTGATCAATACCTGTTTTCCAACGGGTTTGGAGGCGGATCAGACCAAAAAGAGGCAGTTTGGTGTCGGCTCCAAAAACGGAAACTTCCTTGACCCCGCGGTCAAGGTTTTTTTCAAATCCCCCCTCCTCCACTGTTTTGGCTGACAGCTGTTTGCTGGCCGATTTACCACATTAAAAGTGATCAATACCTGTTTTCCAACGGGTTTGGAGGCGGATCAGACCAAAAAGAGGCAGTTTGGTGTCGGCTCCAAAAACGGAAACTTCCTTGACCCCGCGGTCAAGGTTTTTTTCAAATCCCCCCTCCTCCACTGTTTTGGCTGACAGCTGTTTGCTGGCCGATTTACCACATTAAAAGTGATCAATACCTGTTTTCCAACGGGTTTGGAGGCGGATCAGACCAAAAAGAGGCAGTTTGGTGTCGGCTCCAAAAACGGAAATTTCCTTGGTCAAGGTTTTTTTCAAATCCCCCCTCCTCCACTGTTTTGGCTGACAGCTGTTTGCTGGCCGATTTACCACATTAAAAGTGATCAATACCTGTTTTCCAACGGGTTTGGAGGCGGATCAGACCAAAAAGAGGCAGTTTGGTGTCGGCTCCAAAAACGGAAATTTCCCCTGGTCAAGGTTTTTTTCAAATCCCCCCTCCTCCACTGTTTTGGCTGACAGCTGTTTGCTGGCCGATTTACCACATTAAAAGTGATCAATACCTGTTTTCCAACGGGTTTGGAGGCGGATCAGACCAAAAAGAGGCAGTTTGGTGTCGGCTCCAAAAACGGAAACTTCCTTGACCCCGCGGTCAAGGTTTTTTTCAAATCCCCCCTCCTCCACTGTTTTGGCTGACAGCTGTTTGCTGGCCGATTTACCACATTAAAAGTGATCAATACCTGTTTTCCAACGGGTTTGGAGGCGGATCAGACCAAAAAGAGGCAGTTTGGTGTCGGCTCCAAAAACCGAAACTTCCTTGACCCCGCGGTCAAGGTTTTTTTCAAATCCCCCCTCCTCCACTGTTTTGGCTGACAGCTGTTTGCTGGCCGATTTACCACATTAAAAGTGATCAATACCTGTTTTCCAACGGGTTTGGAGGCGGATCAGACCAAAAAGAGGCAGTTTGGTGTCGGCTCCAAAAACGGAAACTTCCTTGACCCCGCGGTCAAGGTTTTTTTTCAAATCCCCCCTCCTCCACTGTTTTGGCTGACAGCTGTTTGCTGGCCGATTTACCACATTAAAAGTGATCAATACCTGTTTTCCAACGGGTTTGGAGGCGGATCAGACCAAAAAGAGGCAGTTTGGTGTCGGCTCCAAAAACGGAAACTTCCTTGACCCCGCGGTCAAGGTTTTTTTCAAATCCCCCCTCCTCCACTGTTTTGGCTGACAGCTGTTTGCTGGCCGATTTACCACATTAAAAGTGATCAATACCTGTTTTCCAACGGGTTTGGAGGCGGATCAGACCAAAAAGAGGCAGTTTGGTGTCGGCTCCAAAAACGGAAACTTCCTTGACCCCGCGGTCAAGGTTTTTTTCAAATCCCCCCTCCTCCACTGTTTTGGCTGACAGCTGTTTGCTGGCCGATTTACCACATTAAAAGTGATCAATACCTGTTTTCCAACGGGTTTGGAGGCGGATCAGACCAAAAAGAGGCAGTTTGGTGTCGGCTCCAAAAACGGAAACTTCCTTGACCCCGCGGTCAAGGTTTTTTTCAAATCCCCCCTCCTCCACTGTTTTGGCTGACAGCTGTTTGCTGGCCGATTTACCACATTAAAAGTGATCAATACCTGTTTTCCAACGGGTTTGGAGGCGGATCAGACCAAAAAGAGGCAGTTTGGTGTCGGCTCCAAAAACGGAAACTTCCTTGACCCCGCGGTCAAGGTTTTTTTCAAATCCCCCCTCCTCCACTGTTTTGGCTGACAGCTGTTTGCTGGCCGATTTACCACATTAAAAGTGATCAATACCTGTTTTCCAACGGGTTTGGAGGCGGATCAGACCAAAAAGAGGCAGTTTGGTGTCGGCTCCAAAAACGGAAACTTCCTTGACCCCGCGGTCAAGGTTTTTTTCAAATCCCCCCTCCTCCACTGTTTTGGCTGACAGCTGTTTGCTGGCCGATTTACCACATTAAAAGTGATCAATACCTGTTTTCCAACGGGTTTGGAGGCGGATCAGACCAAAAAGAGGCAGTTTGGTGTCGGCTCCAAAAAACGGAAACTTCCTTGACCCCGCGGTCAAGGTTTTTTTTCAAATCCCCCCTCCTCCACTGTTTTGGCTGACAGCTGTTTGCTGGCCGATTTACCACATTAAAAGTGATCAATACCTGTTTTCCAACGGGTTTGGAGGCGGATCAGACCAAAAAGAGGCAGTTTGGTGTCGGCTCCAAAAACGGAAACTTCCTTGACCCCGCGGTCAAGGTTTTTTTTCAAATCCCCCCTCCTCCACTGTTTTGGCTGACAGCTGTTTGCTGGCCGATTTACCACATTAAAAGTGATCAATACCTGTTTTCCAACGGGTTTGGAGGCGGATCAGACCAAAAAGAGGCAGTTTGGTGTCGGCTCCAAAAACGGAAACTTCCTTGACCCCGCGGTCAAGGTTTTTTTTCAAATCCCCCCTCCTCCACTGTTTTGGCTGACAGCTGTTTGCTGGCCGATTTACCACATTAAAAGTGATCAATACCTGTTTTCCAACGGGTTTGGAGGCGGATCAGACCAAAAAGAGGCAGTTTGGTGTCGGCTCCAAAAACGGAAACTTCCTTGACCCGCGGTCAAGGTTTTTTTTCAAATCCCCCCTCCTCCACTGTTTTGGCTGACAGCTGTTTGCTGGCCGATTTACCACATTAAAAGTGATCAATACCTGTTTTCCAACGGGTTTGGAGGCGGATCAGACCAAAAAGAGGCAGTTTGGTGTCGGCTCCAAAAACGGAAACTTCCTTGACCCCGCGGTCAAGGTTTTTTTTCAAATCCCCCCTCCTCCACTGTTTTGGCTGACAGCTGTTTGCTGGCCGATTTACCACATTAAAAGTGATCAATACCTGTTTTCCAACGGGTTTGGAGGCGGATCAGACCAAAAAGAGGCAGTTTGGTGTCGGCTCCAAAAACGGAAACTTCCTTGACCCCGCGGTCAAGGTTTTTTTCAAATCCCCCCTCCTCCACTGTTTTGGCTGACAGCTGTTTGCTGGCCGATTTACCACATTAAAAGTGATCAATACCTGTTTTCCAACGGGTTTGGAGGCGGATCAGACCAAAAAGAGGCAGTTTGGTGTCGGCTCCAAAAAACGGAAACTTCCTTGACCCCGCGGTCAAGGTTTTTTTTCAAATCCCCCCTCCTCCACTGTTTTGGCCTGACAGCTGTTTGCTGGCCGATTTACCACATTAAAAAGTGATCAATACCTGTTTTTCCAACGGGTTTGGAGGCGGATCAGACCAAAAAGAGGCAGTTTGGTGTCGGCTCCAAAAACGGAAACTTCCTTGACCCCGCGGTCAAGGTTTTTTTCAAATCCCCCCTCCTCCACTGTTTTTGCCTGACAGCTGTTTGCTGGCCGATTTACCACATTAAAAGTGATCAATACCTGTTTTCCAACGGGTTTGGAGGCGGATCAGACCAAAAAGAGGCAGTTTTGGTGTCGGCTCCAAAAACGGAAACTTCCTTGACCCCGCGGTCAAGGTTTTTTTCAAATCCCCCCTCCTCCACTGTTTTGCCTGACAGCTGTTTTGCTGGCCGATTTTACCACATTAAAAGTGATCAATACCTGTTTTCCAACGGGTTTGGAGGCGGATCAGACCAAAAAGAGGCAGTTTGGTGTCGGCTCCAAAAACGGAAACTTCCTTGACCCCGCGGTCAAGGTTTTTTTTCAAATCCCCCCTCCTCCACTGTTTTGGCTGACAGCTGTTTGCTGGCCGATTTACCACATTAAAAGTGATCAATACCTGTTTTCCAACGGGTTTGGAGGCGGATCAGACCAAAAAGAGGCAGTTTGGTGTCGGCTCCAAAAACGGAAATTTCCTTGACCCGGTCAAGGTTTTTTTCAAATCCCCCCTCCTCCACTGTTTTGGCTGACAGCTGTTTGCTGGCCGATTTACCACATTAAAAGTGATCAATACCTGTTTTCCAACGGGTTTGGAGGCGGATCAGACCAAAAAGAGGCAGTTTGGTGTCGGCTCCAAAAACGGAAATTTCCTTGGTCAAGGTTTTTTTCAAATCCCCCCTCCTCCACTGTTTTGGCTGACAGCTGTTTGCTGGCCGATTTACCACATTAAAAGTGATCAATACCTGTTTTCCAACGGGTTTGGAGGCGGATCAGACCAAAAAGAGGCAGTTTGGTGTCGGCTCCAAAAACGGAAAACTTCCTTGACCCCGCGGTCAAGGTTTTTTTTTCAAAA
>NW_027255280.1:0-26244 GCF_042242105.1 Pempheris klunzingeri | reverse complement strand
CTGCCAAAATGTAAGGCCGTGGAATCTTATTATTTATGATTTTGACTTATTTAGATATCAACTGTGTCAATGTGATCACAAAAATTAAATTTATTAAATAGTTCCCATTACATCTGTTAGATTATAAATTCTATTTTTTAAATTAAAGATTGCTTTGCAGAAATATTCACAAACTATGCCCTTCAATTTCTTATACAGTTCTTCAGCAAATAATCTACCTTTATTCTCCAATTTTACTATATAAAGATTTATTATTGTCGCTATTTTATTGACACACTTTATATCAAAAAAATAGTCATTGGAATACAAGCTATACGATTATTTAACAACTATTAAGTAATTTAATAAGACTTAAGTTACGCTCTTAGCAAATGTTTCTAATCAAAGTAAAAATTAAATTTCAAAGTGAACCTCGTTTTGTATCATTGGCATATAGCAATATGTCAGACATAATTGCAATTTATTGGAGTATAAAAATTTATAATATGACATCATTTACAACAAGTAGTCTAAATTTATCTCACTTGTAATTCTTAAAAAGCTAATTCATTACAAGGGGGTATCTCAGAAACTTAATTAAATTAATTTTTTTTAATGATTCTAATAATTAAAATATTATTTGTTTTCTAGAAAATAATAGGATTTCTTAAGAGCAAATGTTTTTGAAATGTATAATATCTGTGATTGTTCACAAGGTAAACCACTATATTCATGAATGTATTGATTTCTGCTGGACTGTGGTCACATTCAATCCTATTCTAACTTTGGAATACAGTGGAAGATACTTTAACAAAGATATTCACGAAAGATACTACCTATCAGATGGAGAAATAATAATACAATTGTTGAATACCAATGGCCGGCCTTGTGTGGTCTAGATAATACTGTAGCGTATGCTAAAGCTATTGTCTTAACTTGATACTATTTTACAATGGAACATAAATGCTGTGCTTGATATATAGTGATATATAATTGTCAATAATTTTACTATTTAATTAGTATTTTTTTGCTCATTTATCTTCATTTCCGCAAAGAGAAATGAATCAAATTTCTTAACTCATCATTTGTTACCTAACTTATCAACTTTGATTGTACCTAATTCATAATATTTTGATATTTGATATTTAAGAAGCTAATTTCAAAATATTTATTTATTAAATGAAGTTTTTAAGTGATACTTTTTATAAGATCTATCATTTTTTGTAATCGCCATGCACCCAAATATGTCACTATAAATTGGTCTCCATCTTTATGATAAATATCATGCTTTAAACATACAAAATCAGCAAGAAAAAATTTAATAATTTTAGAGTAATTATACGGAAAAAGACTTGCATTCTTTAATTAGTGAGAAGTCGTCATAGTTTTATACTTTAACCTAATGATCTGATAAGTTTGAGTAATTTGATACACTCCTATAATTTTTTTGTCGATTCAATAAAAGTATCATCACATAATTAAATGACTAATTAATAAATGTGTTGAGTTAGTAATAAGAGAGGTACTATGTTTGATGAGTGAGTTTTAATAGTCGTCTCTAACGATTAAACTTTAGCGCTTAACATCGTAACCTATCGGCCAATAAAACGTGGCACGCTTGCGTTACATCGTCAAAATATAATAATTAAGATCTGTTAGTGCCTAGCGAATGATTTTTAAAGTTAGCTGTGATTTACAACATTACGAGGATAATGAGATATCGGTGCGCGAAATAAGGAGGTAATAATAAAATATTACTGTGTGGACACGCTACAAGGAAAAAGAGTTTAGCTGAAATGATTTAGAAAAATATATAAATAACCACGTTGGTGGGAGCAAAAAAAATCGAACTTGATGGGAAGTGCGATGAAAAGGTGGAAGTGTCATTTTCAGGAAATACAATAATTTCTTTCATAGCGTGATTAAGCGAATCGGTAGAAGAAAGTAATACACACAAAATCTGCACTAATAAGAAGAAAGAATATACTAAAACTAGGTGCTGAAACTAAAATTGAAGGCGGATGTAGAAAATATTTGAGAAACGTGATAAGTTGATAGTATAGCGTTGAATGTGAACTTCACAACACAGCAATGTAAATAGCAGAAAGCTATATTACTAAATACAGAGCCAGAAAATCCATTGACAACTAAAATCTTTATAAATCAAATGCTGAAGAGAAGCAAAGAGGTCTGGAGACCCTCTGATAGATATGGAATGTAGCGCTCTAAATCTAAATATCAGATATGAGTGTGGCCTTTAAAGTCGTCTCTAATGATTAGAGTTTGGCTGCTCTCATCGTCATTTGCCAGAGAAGAACAAAACACGCTAGCTTTATATTGTCAAAAATTTTCATTATAATCTATTACTACCTAGTGTCTTTTGCAGCTAAGAATGAAGACAATATTGGAACGATGATGAGATAACAGTATACAGACTCAAAAGTTACTAAGACAATATCGTTATGCAGACACGCTACAAGGCAAATGAGTTTAGCTGAAATGATTTAAAAAGAAATATAAATAACCACGTTGGTGGAAGCAAAGAAAATCGAACTTGGTGGAAAGTGCGATGAAAGAGTGGAAGTGTCATTTTCAGGAAATACAATGTAATCTTAGACAGTATGGATAAGCCGATCAGTAGAGAAAGTGAATACATACAAAATCTGCACTAATAAAAAGAGAGAATATACTAAAACTAAAATTGAAGACGGGGATGCAACATCATTTGACAATAGTATGTCATCGCCATGTAAATAGCAGAAAGTCATATTACTAAATACAGAGCCAGAAAATCCATTGACAACTAAAATCTGTATAAATCAAACGCTGAGGTGAAGCAAAGAGGTCTGGAGACCCTCTGATACATATGGAATGTAGCACTCTAAATCTAAATATCAGATATGAGTGTGGCGTTAAAGTCGCCTCTAATTATTGAAGTTTGGCTGTTCTCATCGTCATCTCTCAGATAAGAACAAAACACGCTAGCGTTATATTGTCAAAATTTTTATTATAATCTATTACTACCTAGTGTCTTTTGTAGCTATGAATGAAGACAATATTGGAATGATGATGAGGATAACAGTATACAGACTCAAAAGTTACTAAGACAATATCGTTATACAGACATGCTACAAGGAAAAAGAGTTTAGCTGAAATGATTTAAAAAAAAAATATATAAATAACCACTTTGGTAGAAACCGAGGAAACAAAAAAAAATCGAACTTGATGGGAAGTTTAGTGAAAAGACTAATGTGTCATTTTCAGGAAATACAATTAATCTTAGACAGTATGGATAAGCCGATCAGTAGAGAATGTAATACATACAAAATCTGCACTAATAAAAAGAGAGAATATACTAAAACTAAAATTGAAGACGGGGATGGAACATCATTTGACAATAGTATGTCATCGCCATGTAAATAGCAGAAAGTCATATTACTAAATACAAGAGCCAGAAAATCCATTGACTACTAAAATCTTTATAAATCAAATGCTGAGGAGAAGCAAAGAGGTCTGGAGACCCTCTGATAGATATGGAATGTAGCACTCTAAATCTAAATATCAGAGACGAGTGCGGCGTTAAACTCGTCTCTAATTATTGAAGTTTGGCTGCTCTCATCGTCATTTGTCAGATAAGAACAAAACACGCTAACGTTACACTATGAAAATTTTCATTATAATCTATTAGTACTCGGCGTCTTCTTTCGGCATCAAAGCATAAATACTACAGTGACTTGAACCTAATAATTATGCATTGGTGTATCAAACAAAATTATCCTCTTATATAGGGTAATTATCATACAGCTTAATTCTCTATAGACTAATATAAAAGTGTCTCCCGCTAATAATTATGTCTGATTAGGGACTTTATTTTTAAACTAACTTTATCTAAAAGTTATATAATTTTACATTTAGCATTAGATTTAGCAATACAAAGAATTATAGATGCATCTACCAATGAAACTTTCTGACTTTAGTTTTGTATATTCTTTTTTCCTTTTATAATTTTAAAAGGTCGAAACTCAGCCGCATGTTATTAGAGTGTGGAATTTTTAAATTACTCAAACTTGCTTCCTTATATGTTATAGACAATAATGCTATATGCGCAAAGAAATGTATTATTCTGTGGGAGCTTAACAAACTAATCATTCTCGTTTTAGGGCGAACGACTGTCATAGTCTATAAATTTTAAAGATTTAGACCTCACACCATTCAATACCAACAAGTTAGATGTTCACACCTTCACCTTTTTGCATCGTCCCTAGATTAGACCCTCTCGTTAGTCTCCCTCTTACTAACAGCATTATCTGAAATTTCCTTATAAATGGATACTATTGCCATGCCACTTTCTTCTATATTCGAATCGCGAAATGTAAAAGGTCAGGGACGAAGCAGTTTCTATTCTATATGGCCTGTGTCTACGAGGTATCTTTCCGCTTTACGTACGAAATTGAAAAGTGTTTTGCTGCTACAATTAAAAGCTACAAAAATGATACATGACTCTACTAATGTAATATATCATAAAAATCGTGCAATAATTTTTCTGAGGTATCTAATAATTTGAATTTCTATAAAAAATATTGTTCATTTAAATGATAAAAATGGTTATATTTCTAACAAACAAATAAGAAAATAATATGCCTGTTTTTATTAAATTAGAAGAATTTATATTTATTTTGAGTTTCGAAAACTTTAAAATTATCTACATAAATAATGTTGAATATTAATTATTCAACTTCTTAGATAAATATTATTTAATCAAAATATCTATTTTAAATAAATAAAAATTCGTCGCAGCACATTGCGCACGCAACGTAATGGATTCCCTTATTGAAGTGCTCCGTAGTTGCAATGAAGAAAGAGAACAAGTAGAAGACGCAATAGTCCAAGAATTGGTTTGTAGAAAACACAGTAAAAAAACATGAAATAAATTCTGGCCATATTGTTAGAAATTTAATGGAAAGACATAAGATGCTATCTATAAAAGTATTAGACATGTTTGAAGATAAAAATGGAATTTTGAAAGCAGAAATAGATAGTTTATGTGGTCCAAATGAATTTGCTGAATTTTACGGTAAATTAAGATCTATTAAAGACCATCATCGTCGATTTATGACTGAAAATACCACTACGGATGCAATGACAATGGAGTTTCAAAAAATGGCTGAGGATCGAACTAAAGATGTAGATGATGATAAAATGATTGTTCAGTTTACTGATGAAGAAGGTTTTGGTAGATATTTGGATCTACATGAACATTATACTAGATATTTAAATTTGTCCCATGTGAACATTGATAGTTCCAATCACATCAGTTACCTGAATTATTTGGAAAATTATGACAAGCTGTATAAAATTAATGAAAATGTTCGTGAATCATTAAACTATCGTGACAACTACCTCATACCCTTGTATAATTATTTGATGGACTATTTAAGGCGATCTATTCCACTGTTGAATGTTGAAATGGAGTTGGCCAAAGCGGATCATTTTTTTCGAATTGAATGTTGAAATAATTCATTACCGGGATGGGATATCTCAAAATATGAATCATTAGATCAGAAGAAAGATAAAAGTAAATTTTTTTAATTATTAAATTAAGCCCAAGGTGATGATTTTATAATTATAAAATTATTTCTGTTTCGTAAAATAATTTTTTGATAAGAATATAGTTAAGCATTTATTCCCTTTTTAAGGAGTTGTTTTAAAATACTAAATTTCTATATGAAGTAGGATGATTTTGAAAATTATTTGTCTTAAAAATGCTATTTATAGCATGTTGGTAGGATTTGTTAATTTAGTATGATTCTTAACGATAGCAAGTCAGTCTCCTTACATGATTAATTAATAAAAAGATACTTTTTTCACAGCAATGTGACACTTTTGAGTATACGTTTAAACTAATTAATTTCATAATATTACGCCTAGTGTAATATTATGAGGTGGCATAAGAAAGCATGAATGATAGATTTATTTTAATTATATTTAAAAATTTTTTATTGACATTAGTTACAATAGCAACTAATTTTTTTTCATTAAGTGACATTAAGATTAAGTACGAGTAGTTTATATCCACCGCTGTAAGTGTATTACGTGAAGTTCATTTTGATCCTTTAAAGTATTTATTTTCTCACTTACTAAAAAGATGCTTTTTTTCAAATTAAAAATTATATTAATTCTTAAATATTCTTTAAAATCAAGGATGTCTACATGCTTAATACGGAGAAGGTTTATTTGCTACCCCTTATTGGTACAAGAATTTGTTGATGAAAAAAATCAAGCTTTAGACGCATTGTAGTTGTGTCAGTGATATAAATTATTCTAAATATGATGTAATATAGCGAGCTAGCTCAATTCAGGACATGAATTTGTTTTATGTTCTCAAAAGGCATTAATGTCATGTATTGTTATCGAAAAATTCCAGATACTAATGTGTTAGCAGTGGGCTCATTGAATCACGTCGTGATGACATATTAAATTTCTTTTTTAGCTTATATTACAGTGGATGACACTTTATGGGACGATTTTTTTTAGTGCAAATGCACGATGTTAGAAAGCTAGATATTTGCATCATCAATACAATTCTCGTAGAGCTAACGGCTTTGATAGATGTGGGGATATTTAGCTGATTAAATTTTTAACTCTCCCATAATAAATTGCAACTCGAGTTTGATGTCGTAAATTTTTATATTGGCATTAGTATGAAACCTCCTGCAATACTTATTACGATGTTTTTATAAGACAAATCATACTAGTATGAACTCTACGATTAAATTAGCTGCACTAGAACTTGTGGTTGTATAAAAAAGCATAAGTAAGTATGCACGATAAATCGTATCAATTTTTTACTACTAAATTAATAAAAATTGTTTTAATGCTCCCCATAATTAATGAAAGTAAATAGATTTGCTTGAAGTATTTTTTGGTAAGCCACAATAGTGATTTTAGATTAAAATATTGTATTTTACGTGAATTTATTTAATGAACCTCTAAGTATATTTCTCATTAATTTTAATTTTTGAATACATGCCATTTTATTGTCTTTTTGATTTATAAAAATTGATATTTTAGTCTTAAATAAGCGTTGTTATATAAACACTTGCATATTGAGATATCTTCAAGCAATACTTACTAAATCATTATTATCGCCTTATAAATGATAAGAGGAGCTTTTACTTTCTAACAAAAGTAAAGAAATCTTAGAAGTTTGTGATTGTAAATTTTCTATGTTTACTATACTTTTAATTTTAATGTAATATTTTTTGAGTTAATATGAACTTTTTAAATAGAGTAATTTTCAATTTATTTCAACTTTCTAAAGTTTACTTTTATAAAATAACTGAATTCACTTTATTTTTTTTATTTTTGACCGTGTATAATATACAACATGATTTTTAAATGTGAGTAGTCTAGAGAAATAGCCAAAATTGAATTGTTGATAATTAACATAAAAAATTTTAAAAAATGTGCTAAACTATATCTGAATTTATCGAGTGCAGCATATTTTTATAGCAACTTGGACTATAAAAATAGAATCTGTGTATATCGAGTTTCTAAATTGTTGTTTTTATTATTTATTATTTTTCAAATTAATTTTAAAGATAACCTAAGATATCAGATTTGACCTTTCTACTCAAAAAAATGCCGAACAACTCATGGCCTATGGAATGGATGCACTTAAAAGTGCTCTTCAGTCCATGGGACTCAAATGTGGCGGAACCTTAAAAGAAAGAGCTGAAAGGTTATTTTCTGTTAAAGGAAAAAGATATGAAGAAATTCCCTCAAATATTAAACAAAAATCCAACGTTAACAAATCACACACGAGACATACAATACGTGGAAATCCCACAAGACAATATATTCTTGAAACTGCAAAAACTGAAGCTAGAGTAATTCTAAACTAAAATATTTTCTAGAAATTTTATATCCATTTAAGATCTATCATTTGGCCTACATTTTACATCACACTCGTATTGACACGATTGAAAATGTTGAGAGAAAACAATCAAGAACTGTTGACGAATTATTAAATGAAGAAGATGAAGAAGCAGCTGATATTGAAATGGACATTAATATTGCCAATGAATCTATAAATGATAATGACTATCATGATCAAGCTTTATATAATCCTAAAAACTTACCTTTGGGTAAGACTTTTTATCTATATTTTATTTTTAATTTTTCTAAGACATCGATGGTAAACCAATTCCATATTGGCTCTATAAATTGCATGGTTTAAATCTTTATTATGACTGTGAGATATGTGGAAATGCCAAATATCGGGGCCCTAAAGCATTCAATGTATTTTGTATAATTTTATTTTAATTAATAAATTTTTGTTAGCGTCATTTCTGTGAATGGAGACATGCACATGGAATGAGATGTCTTGGTATCCCAAATACCCCTCATTTCCATAATGTTACAAAGATTGACGATGCAATCGCATTTGTGGCATAAAATAAAGCTTGATCGTGAAGCTGATAAGTGGGATGCTGATAATGAAGAAGAATTTGAAGATTCCGCAGGAAATGTTATCAATAGGAAAGTGTATGATGATTTAAGAAAGCAAGGTTTACTTTAAAAATTGCTCCGATATGTTGAATAGATTATTTGGTATTACTTTTTTTAAAGTGTTTTTTCTTCATTGTTGATTGTCTGTTATCTTTATGATTTTTTATACAAAACCTAAGAGTTGACATATTTTTCTCAAATATCTTTATTCCAAATGATCATAGTCAAGTAGATTTTACTTAATTTCCTACTTTTGTCTATAAATTCTAGTTAAGTAAATTCATTTTAATATATTTTTTAGTTATTGATTTTTGTGTGATAGGAATCCTTATATTAGAGGGAGAGTTTAAGTGCTTATACTTTTTAATAGATCAGTCAAATTATATATCAAGTTCACTAAGTAAGCTTATCTTTAGATTTGGTATAGTAAATTACAGCCTTTAATTTAATTTAATTTAACTTAACTTAATTTATGTTGTTTTGTCCGTTTGTATAATTAAGATTGTATGGTGTTGCTATAAACTTAAATATATATAATTTATAACTAAGATTCATTCGAAAATTAAATTAAAATAGAATTTTGTGAAACAAATTATTTTTAATAGATTTTTTGCAGAAATATGCTTTAATGCTTTATAGTTTAATGTGTAGTATCTAATATTTTGGCGAATCCTTTCATAATTTTTTAAGAACTTTAAAGATAGAAGACAATACAAGTATATAATTATCTAATTCTTTGCAAGTATACCAAGTAATGCTGCAAAAACAATCACTCTTTGTTATTGCAAACTTCCGTCTGTTTTCACCCTATATAGAAAGCATATTATGTAGGCATCAAGGTCCTATTTTATGCATAAAATGCAAGTTTAGACTCTTTAGAGAAAAAAGGAATAGAAAATGATCTGGTACAGACTTTGATGTAATTTTGTATGGCTAATATAAAAAAGTTATACTAAAAAATTTTATTATCAATCTTTTAACACTATAAGTCAAAGAAATTAATTTAAATGTTCTTGCTACTTATGTTTAACCTTCCGAGTGTCTCAGAATTAACTTTGCGCCTAGTGTATTTAGGATCTGATAGATGCTGTGTTCTTTCCCTTAAAACAGATTAAAACAGATTAAAAAAGTAAAAAAGCAACATAAAGTTTTTAATCATATTTACCGGCAGGATCTAACTAAAATTCAAGAATATCTATATTTCGATGGCCTCCGAAAAATGCCGATTTATGCAAAATGTTAGGATAATAAGCAAAAACTGTATCTTACCTCTTTATTTCTTTCCTGGTGTTTTTAAAATTTATTTCTTTGCATCGATTTAATATGCCAACTGTTTGTATTTTTCAAGCGAGAAAAATTTAAACAAGTGAAGATCAATAATACAATATCGAAGAAAACAGAAGTAGTTACAGAATAAAGGATATGGTTTTTTAGGACAAGGGTTACTGCATTCGGATATGACAAGGCTCTTAACTAGTGATTCTGCGCCGCCGCATTTATGGTACCATAGTCATGCAGCTGTATACGTAGGGTGGTGTTACTTAATAAATTCTTGTATCAAGTTTTTATTTCGACCATTACCGTATTATTAATAATAGCGCGAAAGCTTTATTCAGGTTGGCTTAGGGAGATAATCGTTTTCAAATTTTTCTCGTTCGGCCGCCCGACATGTTTAGTCGCGCAAAGTCGTACACACAACACTAACCACTGTTTTTACTTGTTTCAAGAATTCTAAAACAAACTAATTTTATCTAAGTAAACTACTAATACTCTGATTCTTAGCTATGCCACAATTTATATACTTAAAAAATTATTTTCCCTCCATCGAATGGGTTTATACTTTGAAAATTATATCCTAGCTAAAATTACTCCGGTATTTAATGATAAACATAAATTATTTATTTATTTAAGTATCTTAACATTCATAACATAAGGATTTAGAATGACTATCACAACAATGTTTAAGGTACAATTTTACACTTTTTTTTAGTTTTCTTATCAAAAGTGCTGGAACATAAGCTACATCTCTTTCTTAATAAAACATTAAGTTACTTGGTAGGTTCTAATATGGTATATAATAGAATAAATTTCTTTAAAAAGGTACTCACTAGAGAAAATGCTTATTTTTCCAAAAATTTGGAATGATATATCTTTTCTATTTAACTCTTTATTATAAAAATAAAATCTATGAATGAGACAAATGTTAATAATATTATAAATTATTGCCATTTGTTATCGCTTGGTGTACCTTTTAACATTACTACTTGCAATTGTTCCGATCAACAGCGTCATCGTCATCGATACCATTGGTATCTTATTAGACGACTTCTTGTTTCTTTTTCGCATAATTTTCTGATATTTTAGCACTTGTTGACGAGTTCACAAATAGGATAACTGCTTCTGCTTTTTTATCTTAAGAGATAAGCTTAGTTTTTATTATTAATGGAAAAGGGGTGTTAAAAGCGTCATATTTCCGATTTGGCTCAAAAACTTGAATAACTTATTGTTTTTTCTAAGGTAATAGTTTGTATCAAATTTAAAACTAAACTAAGCAATGTGTTAGCAAGTGTAATATAGTTGAAATAGTTATTACATAATATGTTCCTTACTTTTCATATATGTAATCAGATAAAGAACTCTTATCACCAATGCACTTAGATCGTGTCTCACAAACTTTACAACAAATATATTGATGTATTATTAACATAATTAGTCATTGGATCAATAAGCAAGAAAATTTAATGTCATATACCACAGATTTTAGAAGGTATTTATTGCTTCATGGGGCATTTGCTTCAAAAAAAGCAACTACCTGTTTATCAACTGTGAATTTTATAAATCTACGTGAAATTGTATCAATTTGCGAAATATATCCCTTCCCTTATTTTTAGCCCAATAAAATTTTTTATGAACTCTAATTTGGATTCAAAGGGGATTAAACTACACAAAAATACAAAAATCTACAGTAAATTTATCGTATAATACCTCTTTATATTTATCCTGGTAATGAAAATATCAAAATTCGTTGGTATAAGAAAAAACAGTTTCAAAAAATTCTCCCTCAAAAAATATTGTAAAGCGATCCTTAATTTCAGGAATTCTAGAATTTTCGTATGCAGTTTATGCTAGGAGATTTTTAATAAATTTTTACTTTGCATGCCCTAGTCGAATCGGCTGTTCAGGGGATCCATACAGCATTATTCTTATCAATGTATAAATTTTTTATCCTCGCTTAGTTCAGTAGAATATGACTTTGAGGCTATTTTAAAAATAGCCTCATGAATAGTGTCGCCAATTTCGCTAAAAGCTGATCTATTTTAACCAACAGATCCATTTTTTTTTAAAAGCTATTGATGATGATTTTTTAATGTCGTGTGAAATCGGTAAACATCGGAATTAACAAATTTTGCTATTATCGTCTTATTCTGTTGATAGATTTTCTTGTATTTATCAAATAGTTCTATATTAATATTTGACATTATTAAAAAAACACGGCACCCTTTATAAAAAATGTGCTTGGGTATTTATTATATTTATTTTTTAAATAAAATAGTGAAATAACTATATTATAATAATGTTAAACTAAGTATTAATTATAAGAAAAATTAAAATGAGTTTCAGACCAATATAATAGTTTTAAGTGCTATAATTTATTGTTTAAAAGTTGATCTGGGACCCATTTAAGAATCTCTGGCAAGTAGTGCGTTTGCGTACGGAGTTACAGAGATTCTTAAATGGGTCCCATAAAAAAGTATAAAAATGAACTATAATTTACAAATTAAATTGCTTTTTAAATTCAAATTATCTGCAACTGACTGCCTGAGGTACTTGGAATAGCTACATATAGTAGTTTTTGAATGTGTAGTAATTTTTGTGAGTTTCTCAGATTTTGAAAACCAGCTTATGAAGAATATGAATAATGAGCCAGTTTAATCAATTTGATTGACCTTTATTTTAGAGACACAAAATGTCTTTTTAATATGGATACTTTTTGTTCTGCATACCTTTGTTGAGCACCTTAAGTTTTGTTCGATGAATAGAAAATATTACATTATCGTAATAAGAACAGATATTTAGTTTTTTTTTCAATATTCCATTTCCTATCAAATAATCTAGGGATTCTTCTTTGTAAGAAAATATATTTGCAAAGTTTTTTCATAGGAGTTAGCATTATTATTTAAATAAACAACAACAAACAAGTCCACCGTCTTCACGTATACGTATAATATTCTATGAAAAATTTTATTATACAGTAAAATTAATAAGTAATGTAAATAGTTACTTACTTTAAATATTATATAATCAATTCTTAAATATGAATTCTTTCCTGGCTTTTATAAATGTGAATAAAACTCTTTTTTAATAGGGTCCCACTGCATATTTATTGGCGAATTTCGTTAATAAGCGCGCTCAGTGCGGTGTTGCGTTTGCTATGCAAAAATAAGTTAAATCTAATGTAATATGAGCCATATATTGATAATATTATAATTTAATTCAATCCGTTTTCAACCGGTATAATCTCGAGACTAATATCAAGTATTTTTAATTGTAATATGTGTGATAATTAATGCAAATAACATTCATAAAATTTCAGTTTATTTTCATACTTTTATAAATTTCTAATTTCATTTTGAATTCGAAATTACTTTATTATTACTTAAACTCATCAAAACATATCTGTTTTAATATTTCCGTAGAATTTGATGTCAATTAAATATCTTTTGGAACTCTAAAATCAAAAATATTCGATTCTCTATGTAGTTTTCACGACTCGGAACGATTGGTGGCTGAATAAGGCAAATTTGGAAAACGATGTCCTTCCTAAGCCAACCTGAGTAGAGCTTCCATGCCACCGTCAATATTGCGGTGACAAGAGAACTGAGAGCTTGGTGTAGGGGTTTGTTAAGGTGCCCCATCTCTACACGTGTCGAGAGTAGGTTACCATAAATGCAGCGGCGCAATTGCTTAAATCGAAAAAATGGTCAACATTTAAATTCATTACCTCTAAATTTATATATATATAAACTATATAAATTATTTTGTATTTCATTTTCTAATTTTTTCAATTGTACTATTTAATTCAATTAGTTACCTTCCAGGCTTGAAAACTACGGGATACAGCACTTTTTTTATATTGTTCCTCTAAAAGTCATTTTTTCTTAAATAATGACAAAGCATCAATAAGTTTATGTGATTGAGATTTAAAAAATATCATTTTGAATTCAACTCAGACATATTCCACATTTATAAAAGTAAGCAAAGTAATGTAATTGATAAAAGGTCAAAATTCTTCAAGAGCTCATCGCTGAGTCTAAATTTTTGACAAATAGGTTGACTAAAAGAAATAAATAAAAGAATATAATTTTTTTTAAAACCAGCATAGGCAGATAACTCAAAAATAAAATATGATATATAGTAAGAAGGCCTTGATGGTTGGATTTTTTGAAGATACTATTAAGCGATTTTAAATAATCTTCTTTATGTTTTTAGAAGGATATTAGAAAATGCATAATTCTTCTTTTGTTCTTTCCCGCATTTTTTCTATACGAATAGAAAAAACTTAAAAATATCTTGAAAGTTTCATCTGCAATTATAACAATTGAATTTCCTCAATATA
Organism: Pempheris klunzingeri; assembly: GCF_042242105.1. NCBI lineage: Eukaryota > Metazoa > Chordata > Actinopteri > Acropomatiformes > Pempheridae > Pempheris > Pempheris klunzingeri. The sequence continues at coordinate 12,137 of NW_027255280.1, read as the reverse complement.
TAATATTATTTTGGATTTCACACCAAAATCATCAATGCATCAACTTCTTAAAATTCTTAAATAATTCCACAATGAAGGATTTTCTTGACTAATGTTTACGAAGAAAGTTTACACTTGGAACTTTTGACGATTAATTCATGCTATATAGTCATATAGTCATTTGGAAATCTAGATGAGCATAACTTTGAAGACATACCATATTTTAAAGAAGGGAGAGAAAAATTGTTAAAACCTAATAATGATCGGACTCATGGCCGAAGAAGGCAGTGCAATTATGTATAGAGAACTGTATGTGGCGATTCGACCACGATATCCAGATTATTCATCAGTTTTAAGTGTCATAAATCGTCGTTATTGAAAGAGAGATGCTTATCAGATATGGTATTTTCTTTTATTAATCGTTCCTCTCATTGCACCAAATCCTTATAATCATATATTTGTGATGCAACGAAATTCAAAACCGCTTATCGTCATGAATGAATGGATATATATATTAGTGTATACCAGAACAGCATGTGACTGAAAATAATTTTGTGAGAAACAACGTATGTTTGAGGTATTACATTCATAATTATGCTAAAAAAAGCGGACTCGGGATACTAGTGCAAATTGACGAGAGTCAAATTGTTAAGAAAAATTCCCACACATTTAATGAGTTTGCGATTATAGAATATATGAGGATTGTTGGATGAGTAGTTGATAATAAATAATTTGTCATTTTTTCTAACTGACACAAAGATCAAGCGATATTAGAACGAATTATTCTTCAATAATTCATAGTGATGGAACGAATTATTCTTCAATAATTCATACTGATGGTACGAATTATTCTTCAATAATTCATACTGATACTAGGCGAGGTTACGAAAACATGGAAAATATTGGATATCTTTATGAATAAAGTAGTCATTAATAAATTAAAAATCTCGATTTGTTTAAAAAAAAAGGAGAATTGAAAGTTTATAGAGATTTAAAACAAAATACCTAAGTGTAACCCACAAGGAAAAAGACATTGTTTCGTCCCATATTTTTAAATCTACTTTAAAAAGTAGTCATAAAAGTAACGTTTTCTTTTTAATAAGTAACAAAATAAAAAATGCCTAATTTTTTTAATGCTAAAATGTCTGTTTTTAGTCTTTACATTTTTAATATAGTTCGTTCGATTTCTTATACGAAAGTTACCGAGAGAGTTTAGAAAAATAGAAATTTTAGGTGATATTCGACTGCAATGATTTTGACACATTTTGATAAATTAGCCTTTTATTTATTATCAGAAGTTCTGAATTTTGAGCTGAGCTGGAAGCAACAGAATAAAGTTTTTAAGTTGAATGCGAACTTTCCTTTTCATTATTTTAATTTTTGCATTCAATAAAATTTAAGAAAGGCAATTAGTTAAATGATCACAAAGTTAATAATATCAATTAAAGAATTTTTTGAAAAGAACGTACATAGTTTTTCGTGGGTAATTTCGATTTTGACACCTAATATCAAATAATATATCATATCTGAATATTACCATTATATTTAAAATAAAAATAATTCTTTAAGAAATATCATTTTTAGAAAAGCTCTATTTTATTTCAACAATATGAATTTCAAACTTTAAAAGAGTGTCGTCGCTATTCACTTCACGCACATGCGTCATTTGGTAACGAATTTAGTTGTCTACAAAAATCGAACTTACCCTACCATACTACATCCAAGTTTACGTTTGAATGCTTAATGATCCAATAAAAAAACATTCAAAATTTGAGAGAAGAAAAGCAACTTCTAAGAAGTAAAGTTAACAAGCAAATTTTTAGGTATAATTAAAAAAAGAGGATAAAATGACTAAAATAATATACAAATATAATATTACGTCTAAGTTTTTTATAGAAAATAGAGTATGATCTTTTAATAGAGTGTTAAAGATTTATTTTGAGCTTTATTAGTAACCTAGTTAAAATTTGAAAGATTCAAAATCATTATCTAATGTTATATAACGACCTTAAAAAATATATAAATAGAAATATTATAAATAGAAATTTATATAAATGACATCATGATATCTTCGGCAATGTTCGTTTTTTGTATAGTGTAAAATTAAAATGGACGATGTTTGTGAAGAAAAGTCAGAAATTCCGTTAAATAATATCAAAAATAAAATGCGTCGCCAAGCATTGTATTTAAAATTAAAACAAAAGAAGATTGCTGAAAAATCTAAACGGCGTAAACGCAAATCAAATAATCCAGAAAATGAAGAATCTGTATATAACTACTGTTATATGAAAATCTACTTTAATCTAAAAAAAAAATTATGTAGATTGTTATTAAACAAAAAACAATAGAAAAATATGAGAGAATATGACGAAGGACAGTTTGTTCCCCCAACTGCGGAGAATGACGATGATGCTCCTCTAAAATTTGATGATGAGTTTGTAGATTATTTTGAAAATAGTGTTGTACCAAAGGTAGCTGTATCTATCTCATCAGACAAGAGACCATCAAAAGTATATAAAAAGTTTTAAATTGTTATATTTATTGATTAGTTGTTGTATGAATTGGCTGAAGAAGTATGTGACATTATTCCTAATGCTACACTTATTAAAAAAAGAGGGATGCCTGGTTAAAACATTTTGTAAATTTTTACACAATGAAGGATTTACTGATATGATTATATTTGGAGAAGATAAAAAACAACCAAGTAACGAATTTTTTTATTATTTTTAAAGCTCATTATTTTAAGAACATTTTATTATTCACCATTAGAGAACTTAATTATACTTTTTCCTGTTAGATGATTGAATATAGTTTAAATATGAAAATAATTTATAAATAAACTCATGTGTTATTATTTAAAAATAAATTTTTTTAATTATATTAAACTAGATGATATAACATTAATAGGAAGGTGCATTTTTTCTTAATATATTGATTGATTGATTGAGAATATTATATTAGAATTCACTGCACTTTAATGAGCATCTGTATGATGGTATTTTATGGAATAATGATGAATTTCAGATGGTTTGGTGCGTAAAATAACAATTTAATGACTCAGTTGTAACTTATTTTCCACTTTTTGAAGAATTAGATAGTGCTAAAATTTCGAAACGTAGTTTTGATTTTTTTTGATATTATATAAATTTTATTTCCTTTAAGAGAATTCGTTGAAAAATTTCTCGCACATTACCACGGATATAAATGTAATTAGAGAGTTGATAGGCATATTTGAGACTTTAAATTTTTTAAGAGGCACAGTAGTTGATTTAAGAATTATTATTTTCTTAGATATGGCTATTGATTGATAAAAAGTATTCATTAATATATTTTTTAAAATATCAAAGTTTATGAAATTACTGAATAGTTGATTATGCCTGGAGGATGTATAGATATAATTTTTTACATAGATAATATTCGAGAAAATTTATATTTTCTTGATGAATAAGCTTCTATTGATGCTGACTGGCTACTCTGGAGAAAGATCTATGATTATTAAAGTAATCGGAGAGATATGTTTGATATAAAAGGTATTTTAAGAGGAATTTTAAGCTAGGTATAAAAATTCACCCATAACATAACAACTATTCTAAATGATAATTTTATAAAAGTGACTTGTTATATTTTTTTGAATAATATCAAGATTATTCTGCCAGATACTTGGCTATAAATATGCCTTTTATTTTTTGAGTTGCCAAAAGTATATATCAGTCGAATTAAAATTTTTGGCATGTGTCGTTATCATAGAATCTTATTAACTAACAAAACGTTGTTGATTTTTTTAATTTATAAAAATATAGAATAGTTAAAATTTATAAGCCTTTATTAATAAAGTGTACTAAATAAAAATTCAAAAGTTGTTATTTATAGGCATTGTATTATATCTTATGTGCTTTAAAGTAGCACATAAGTAATGTTATACATTTTTTATAAAAATGAACATATCATGTATATCTTAAATGACAAAAGTTTCTATTTTCTGGGAGCTCATGAATTATCTATATCTATATGACCAAAACTATATGTTAATAATGTTTGAATGACAAAAACTTCTATACTCACACAGCAATATATCGCAAGTCATTTATTTAGTTGAGAATTATTTGATTATTAGTAACAAATTAAGCTGCATGTTTATTAATAAATTTAATAGCCGATTCGAATCGTCACTACTCTTTGATTGGCATATTATCTAACAATACTTAAGTTCATTTGAGGGTACATTAATGAATTATTTATGAGGTACCATAATTGAGACTTACATAAGAGAAAGTATAGAAGAGGCTTTTTTATAGAAACTTGCAAAGCTTTCATTGCAGCTTAAAAACACCTAGTGTTATGCGCTGATTAATAATTTTTTGTTATTAGATAGGATGATACTCTCTCATTTATCAAATGGTGGATTGACTGCTATGTTCAAACTTTCATCATTAAAACTTCCTAATGAAATACAAAATCATGGAGTAAAGACTATTCATAAACCTGAATTGATTCTCAACAACTTCACCACCCATCTTGGTCATCGTGTTGGAACAATGTTTGCTGTTCTGTTTCCTCATGTACCTAAATTTGAAGGAAGACAAGCAGCTACTTTCCACAATCAAAGAGACTTTATTTTCTTTCGTTATCATCGGTATACTTGTATAAAGTAAGTTTTTTAGATTATATAAATTTTTTAGGTATATGTTTGAGGGGGAAAAACGGGTTGGTTTGCAAGAATTAGGTCCACAATTTACACTCAAATTAAAATGGTTACAAAAAGGTTTTTTTAACAATTCTGATAATGCCGATTATGAGTGGTTCTTAAAAGTAACTAAATTAAAATATTTTTTTTTATTATTTATATTTTAGCGTCATAAAATGGAAACATCTAGGAAAAAGTTCTTTTTGTAGTGTGTAGGATTTTTTTGTTGTATATTTTTAAAATGTCATTTTATATGTTGCTATTATTCTCAGTATAAACTAATTGAACGAATTATATTCATTTTATTAAACAACTTCAAATCAATATTTTAGAATATCTAATAAACCTCATTAAATTTAAATTTAGTTGATTTCGATGTATAAACTGTTTGTCTTCAAACTTAACTAATCTTAGTCAAAAACTATAATAACTTATCATTAAGATTCTTATTTAAATTGACTTTACTAAACGCCGCGCTAAATTAATGAACGAATTGGAACTTCATATTGCACGATTTGTTTATTGCTACATAAAACGAAGAGGATTTATAGTTATACGTTAGTGACGTATTTAGAGTATTTTTAAAGTATTGCCATTGCCAGTTGACTAGGGTTCCCATCTAAAGCTTATTTAGTTTAGATATTGAAATCTTGCATATCACAGCATTGTCAAGATATAATAAGTCTATATCAAAGTCCAAAACTATTTACTCAAAACTTATTCTTTTAAATTATACGAATATTTATTTAATTACCGACTTGGTTTTCTAATATTTAAATGATTATTGTTTAAACGGCTGTCTTCGGAGGGCTTATGTTAGGATTATTATTATTTTGATAAAGAATAGGAGTTTATTTTGTTTTTACAAAATAAAGTTTGTGGTTATGTATTTATTCAATATTATTTATTTATAGTTATTCTTTTCAATGACTTAATCTAAAGTTTGGCTAATTAAATTGTAAATATTTTGATAACGTTACAAACTTCTTACGTTATACTTTCTCATATATCTCGGTCAATTAGTATAAAAAGAAAATATATTTATTTCGCTCAATCTACTTTTAGTCTTGTTGCGCGTTTGGCGCTTTTAGATTATTATATTATGCTTAAAAAGACAGGTGGCGTATTATAGCAAGTTGTAAATTTTTTTCAGTTACGAGGTCAAGCCCCTAGCGTCACTTATCGGGCTGTGAAATCCAAATTGGCCAGACTTGCTTCATTAAACACTGTAAGTACCTTATGGGAGTATATTATAATTCACACATCAGCTCCGACTTATTATTTTGAGGTAGTGTGACAATTAAAACCACTTAAACATCCTCATTTTTGATGAAAGTTACCCTTGCCCTATCCTTCTATTGGACTTTGGCTTTACATTTATTTACCTCAATGGAGACAAGAATCTACGCACAGTGCATCATCACTCTATTTCACCCTCCTACTACCACCATGAACTATAAATTGTTTTATAGAAACATGCAATTACCATAGTTTTGCTACAAACTTTAGATGAATTTTTATGAGAGAAATGGAAAACAGTAGGCGGTACCTGACCTCTAGTTCAGCGAACTAAGGCATTTGTCAACAGTAATTCTAGTTGCAATTTAGTCAAACCAACTTTCAACATATTTTAGTATCGTTCAATTCAACATGAGTAAAAATATTTTAACTGAGCATCAATGATAAACTACGTAACATGGGAGTAATAGAAAAGCTAGGTTAATTAGATGATACGGCAATATTAAGGTAAAATCATCAAAGAATATAGATAGAGATAAAGTTAAGATATCAGAAGTGTACGATGATTAGTAGGCATAATTCTTCTTGATACCACGGGAAAATGATATGGAGTTTGTCAAGAAGGTGGCTTAATTAACGATAGTGCTAATCTCCTACTTCTTTAGTGGCGCACGCATAGACAATATTGGAAATAACAAGTCTAATTAAATATGGAAGTATATAGGTCAAATATTATTTTTTTAGTTACGAGGTCAAACCCCTAGCGTCACTTATCGGGCTGTGAAATCCAAGTTGGCCAGACTTGCTTCATTAAACACTGTAAGTACCTTATGGGAGTATATTATAATTCACACATCAGCTCCGACTTATTATTTTGAGGTAGTGTGACAATTAAAACCACTTAAACATCCTCATTTTTGATGAAAGTTACCCTTGCCCTATCCTTCTATTGGACTTTGGCTTTACATTTATTTACCTCAATGGAGACAAGAATCTACGCACAGTGCATCATCACTCTATTTCACCCTCCTACTACCACCATGAACTATAAATTGTTTTATAGAAACATGCAATTATCATAGTTTTGCTACAAACTTTAGATGAATTGTTATGAGAGAAATGGAAAACAGTAGGCGGTACCTGACCTCTAGGTCAGCGAACTAAGGCATTTGTCAACAGTAACTCTAGTTGCAATTGAGTCAAACCAACTTTCAACATATTTTAGTATCGTTCAATTCAGCATTAGTGAAAATATTTTAACTGAGCATCAATGATAAACTACGTAACATGGGAATAATAGAAAAGCTAGGTTAATTAGATGATACGGCAATATTAAGGTAAAATCATCAAAGAATATAGATAGAGACAAATATAAGAGATCAGAAGTCCATGATGATTAGTAGGCATTATTCTTCTTTATACCACAGGAAAATGAATCGGAGTTTGTTAAATGGTGGCTTAATTAACGATAGTGCTAATCTCCTACTTCTTTAGTGGCGCACGCATAGACAATATTGGAAATAACAAGTCTAATTAAATATGGAAGTATATAGGTCAAATATTATTTTTTTAGTTACGAGGTCAAACCCCTAGCGTCACTTATCGGGCTGTGAAATCCAAGTTGGCCAGACTTGCTTCATTAAACACTGTAAGTACCTTATGGGAGTATATTATAATTCACACATCAGCTCAGACTTATTATTTTGAGGTAGTGTGACAATTAAAACCACTTAAACATCCTCATTTTTGATGAAAGTTACCCTTGCCCTATCCTTCTATTGGACTTTGGCTTTACATTTATTTACCTCAATGGAGACAAGAATCTACGCACAGTGCATCATCACTCTATTTCACCCTCCTACTACCACCATGAACTATAAATTGTTTTATAGAAACATGCAATTACCATAGTTTTGCTACAAACTTTAGATTAATTGATACGAGAAAAATGGAAAACAGTAGGCGGCACCTGTCCTCTAGGTCAGCGAACCAAGGCATTTGTCAACAGTAACTCTAGTTGCAATTGAGTCAAACCAACTTTCAACATAATTTAGTATCGTTCAATTCAACATGAGTAAAAATATTTTAACTGAGCATCAATGATAAACTACGTAACATGGGAGTAATAGAAAAGCTAGGTTAATTAGATGATACGGCAATATTAAGGTAAAATCATCAAAGAATATAAATAGAGATAAAGTTAAGATATCAGAAGTCTACGATGATTAGTAGGCATAATTCTTCTTGATACCACGGGAAAATGATATGGAGTTTGTCAAAAAGGTGGCTTAATAGACGATAGTGCTAATCTGCCTACTTCCTTAGTTGCGCGCGCATAGTTAATATTGGAAATAGCAAGTTCGAATTATTGCAAAAGTATATACGCAAAAATTCATGTTTTTATGACAGTCTAAATACATAATTTGGATCCACGTACAAATTTAGCATTAGAAGAAAAAACTATTAACACGTACAAATTACAAATTAAAGTTTTCGATTACAGTTCACAATTTTATAAGTCATCAAAATATATTTTTGCAAAAACAAGTAGATTTTAGTTAAGAACTATAAATAGGAGACTTATATGGGAAACTGCTATAAAATAATGCTTGAAAATCTTGATACCACAAAAATGCGCTTATCTGACTGTAATAATCATATTTATTTTTAAAGGAGGATAGAGTCCAAAATCAAATATACCGGACTAAATATTTTAGCTTTTGAAGATATATGGCGACATGAAGGAAAAGATTTTAGTGCTAAATTTACAAGGAATATTTTTTTAATAGAATATTTGTTTACAAAGTATACAAATCACAGCGTTTTCAAAATATCAGTCTTTGGGTGTTTTTCTTTGTTGGCTACTACAACAGAAGTTATAAAATGATTATAGATAAATTTACTTTCACTTATGTAATTTTCAATGGTTGCTGAAGCCCCGTATCGTTTTTTTAAACGATGTGTTGCTTCATTACGTAAACACTAAATATAGTAAATAATATAATAAAATAGTGAAAGCTATAATTGAATAATACCTCAATTTTATTATTCACTTGAGTTTTTACAGAGGAAAGAACAGTAATATATTCGCTTTGAAGTTTGAGTAAGCTTACAATAGCTACATATAACATTTAGAAAATAATTTATTAATTAAGAAATAACGATGCATCTTAATATCCTAGACTATATCAATAATCTATAAAATATTGACTTATAGTGATGTATAATTTATAATTATTCTGGTAAGATTTTATGGTATCAAGTCCGCTTGTGGAATACCAGTTATCACAATTCTTTAATGTAGCCTTTATAAAAAAAGTATGCATATTAATCTATGCATAGATTGTTATAAAGGATCAAGAAAAATTCATTTGTGTGATTATTTTAACATTAAAATAAGAATATTGATACATTTTTTTGACACTAACAAAGATAGATTACTTGTAGCTGGCACAGAGACCATATGGTGAGTTCACCAGTTTTTTATTATATATGTAATATAAAAAATTTTTATATGAATGAACGTTTTTAGCACTATTTTAAGTGAAAAACTAAATGGTATGCGAATAAATGATGACATGATTAAATTGATATTTTTGTACACGATTAGTTATGATTAATTATAGGAGATTATATGCTGTGGCTATTTTTGAGAGTTATTAAGGTGACAAAAAGATGAGAGAAAAAATCTATTGTATAAAACTGCTTTTGCTTCTAGATAAAAACTTAGAGCATTAAATCTAGTTTCTCATCAAATCCAAAATTTCTTATCCTAATTATAGTAGTTATATAAAAAATAGACATTATTTATATTAACCTATCGATAAATAATATTTACGCAAGCTCAGACGAGCAAATTTCTTTTCTAATAGACCTTAAGAACACTATTTTTGAATAAGTGAAACAAACTGTATAATTTCCATACTACACGCAAAATTTACAAAGAATAAACGCCTATAATAAGAGTTAATTCGTTTATTTGATATAAAATCCTATAAGTAATGATGTGTACAGTGATTTTAAAGCTATTTTTCTTATAAATCGTATTTCTATTTTAGGCTAGTAGGATCTCTGTTAAAACAGTATATTTTATCTACAAATATTATGATTTTCATTGAATTCTAGTTAAATATATGGACAGATAGCTTAGTAGTTTGAGCCTCGAGTTAGTAGCGCTAGAGTCGGTAAGTTCGAATATTGTTCGAAATAAATGCCTTCGCTCGTTAATATGATCCAACCCGAATTTACTAGGTATGCTATGCACATAAATTCGTGTCTCTATAATAAATTATTATTCATTTTGGTATTTGTGAGAATTCTACAGGATAGTAAAATTTGACTTTTTGACATTATTCTCATAGTATTAACGCCCGTAAACGATAGAGCAATAAATTAAGTTCTCACACTAATTCATTTAACAAGTAAACGTTTAGTGAAGTAGTTGAGGATCATATATTTTAGCCTTGACGGCTAAATTATTCATTAGACAAAGTATGACAGACTTGAACTCGAAAATACGTTTCTAAGATTCCTAGATGCTCGACTTTGTAAACCAATAAAATAGATGACGATGTCGATGTCGAGGTATACATAGAGATGGCGGTTCATATCAAGGCATTATTTGAAAATTACAAATATGTAAATTAATAATTTAAAGAATTATAAAAGATAGATTAGAAACATTACAATAAATATGAAATTTTAATGTGAGAAAATAATGGAACTATTTAGTTAAAGTATGTCAAGCACACACCTTTAAAATTTTAATAATTGCGGCCTGCGAAATTCAATAATAACGAATGATAATCACACTAAAACATATAGTTATAAAAAGACGCAATAGAAGTGTTTCAATTAAAAAAAAGAAGATTTATATTAGAGAGATTATGTACTCTAGTTGTTCCTTAAGAAATTATGTTGCATAGTGAATAGTAATGGTACCGAATTTTTCAATAAAGATCATGCAAAGGATCGTGGATCTAGCACCAAAACACAAATTAATCATATGATGAACAAAATCATATTTAATTTTACAATTAAAAATAATTATTTATGCAGTAGTCACGTATATCATACAATTTTAGTATTTGAGGAAATAATACAAAATACTTAATTAACTACACTAGATGGAATGAGGAGAATTTATCAATGTGAGGAATTGATAAATTAAAGTGTAGTTTAGGACTTTGAAATCGCATCATTCGTATAGTACGCTTTATGTGAAAAATAGATACTTCCTAGATCCATAGTTTCTTGCGGACCCTGAACAAAATTTTTTGTTTGAGAAATAAGAGATTCAGCACTATCCGTCAAAGTGGATAAGATTTTTTCATTCTTCTTAATACTGTTAAAGATATATTCCAATGTTTCGTCATTTGTAGCTTTGGTAGGATTTTTTGCTGTAGATTCCAATAAATATATAGATTTTAGAATCTATTTATTTAAAAATTAAATATTTTATATGAATGATTATTATCAATAAAAATACTTCTTCAAGGTCAGCATTAAGTCGCGCACTCTTTGAGACAGCTCTTTCTACAAATGGATCCATAAGCCCAATACTCTAAAATTCATTTATAATGAATTAGTTGGAACATTTAACTATATACAAAATACAAATATCTTAATATTACATAAATGAGATTGTTGCACGACTGCTGTATAGTATTAAAATAAGCATCAGGTATATCCTGAATATTTTTAGCAGAAGTCATCTCTTGATTTACATAGATTCTATTCCGTAAAAAATTTTAAAGTTCATAAAAAATAAATATAGCAGACCTAAGTTGGTTTACGATCTCCAAGATTTCGGTAGGTGTAGGTTGATCCAACTCCATAGTTCCTTTTTAGTAATGACCGTAAGTTAACGAACATTGATAAATTATTATTAATTCAATTATTTAATATAAATAATTATAACTTCCTAATTATAAAAAATGATTATTTTTAAAATCTTATTAAATAGGTGAATTATTTCTTTGAATTATTAAAATAAATTTTCCAAAAATCTCCGAGAAGCTCCGATTATTTATACTTTCTTAAAATATATTGTTTATAATGAGAAAAATTTTTAAATTTATTTTTTCATTAGACAAATTTGCAATATTCAGTATATTATTTAAATTTAAAAAATTAAATTTAAGATAGCTTTTACTAACAATAGACAACCATGAATTATAAAAATTCTGAAATATACCAAAAAACTTATTTTTTATTCAGCAAAAAGATATCAACT